>NC_090824.1:99087628-99393628 GCF_028021215.1 Eschrichtius robustus
ATTAAAGACACAAACAAGAATTAAGGAGGCTAAAACTTCTGGGGCTCTGTCCTGGCACATTCCACTCTAATCTGCAACGTAAAATCACAACTTCCAGGAAGGTTCTGTTACCTTAGCAAGCAGAGTTGGTAACGTACAAATGGTGCCACCCAACGCCGCTTCCTCAAACGGCAGCTTTAAATCCACTACTAATGGTCACTAATATTCACAAGGACCGCAGGGGTGTAAATGACACATGCCCTCAAAAAATGTCCTGGAGTAGGGAAGGGCCAAAGAAATTCAAAACACGGCAAATTTTTCAAGAGGGCAATTTGAAGTTGTAAGTTTAACTCAATCTTAAAAAAAATAAAAGGGATATTGATGAAAGCTCAACATCAGGAATTATTAGACGCATGCAATGCAAGCCACACAAAGTTGTCACCTCACACTAGTCAGAATGACCATCAGCAAAAAGTCTACAAACAAGAGATGTTGAAGAAGTTGTGGAGAATAGCATAGCCTATAGCTCTAAGTGGGATGTGAAGTGGTAACAGCCAATAATAGGAACAGAATGGCAGTGCGTTGAAAAGGTAAACATTGAGTTACCATATGGTCCGGAAGGCTCACTGTTGGGCCTGGCACCTGTGAAGACCAGAATCAAAACAACACAGATGGAACATCGTGTACTGCAGCAGTATTTACCATAGCCAAGACATGGAAGCAACAAAAATGGCCATCACCAGATGAATGGACGAAAGAGAGGTCCGTGTACACAATGGAATATCACACACAGAAAAGAATTGAAACAATGCCGTTTGCAGCACCAGAGACGACGCTACAGATAATCATACAACTTGAAGTAAGTCAGAAAGCGAGAGACACATATCCTATGATATCACGTATAGGTGTTATGTAAAAATTGATATTAATGAACTTCTTTCCACAGAGAAGGACACTCACATATTCAGAAAACGAACTTGTGGTTAACCAAATGGAAAGGTGTGAGGAACGTATAACGGAGGAGATTGGGTTTAACAGACATATGCTAATACTTATAAAATATCGAATCGCCAAAGACATACCAAATACCAAGAGAGGTCTACACAGCATTCTGCAATAACCTATATGGAACAGGATCCAAACATGAAAAGATATATGTATCAATGAAACAGATTCTGTACACCTAGAACCAACACAGCATTGCAACCAAATTTGCTCTGAGAAAAATAAAAATTAAACTAAGAATATCAACACCAAATAAGAAGACATAAGTTTGAGGGGGTTTGTCCTGGCACATTCCACTCTAATTTGCAACCTACAAACAGGACTTCCAGGAAGGCTCTGTTGCCCTAGTAACCAGAGTTGGGAATATAGAAATGCCGCCGGTTTGTGGCCGTTTCCTGCAACAGCAGCTTTAAACCCAGTGCTATTGGTCACTGCATATTCACAATTACTACAGGGTTGTAAATGACACCTGCCCTCAAAAAATGTCCTGGTGTAGGTAATGGCGAAAAGAATTCAGAACACGGCCAATGTTTTCAAGGAAACAGTTTGAAGAGGTAAGTTTTACTCTTTTCCTGTTAAAAGAAAAAACACCGGACGTGGATAAAAGCTCAATATCGGGAATTATTCGACGCATGCAAATCCAAAGTACAAAAAGGTATCACCACCGAACACTCAAAATGCCATCACTAAAAGGTCTACAAACAATAAATGCTGAAGGGGTTTTAGAGAACTGTGTACCCTCTACTTGCTGGTGGGATGTAAACTGGTAACAGCCAGTAGTGAGAACAGAATGGAGGTGCATTTAAAGGTAAAACTTGATCTACCATATGATCTAGTAGGCCCACTGCTGGCCCTATCCCCTGAGAAGACCAGAATCCGAAAGACACAGGCTGGCAATCCTGCACTGCATCAATATTTAGCAGAGCCAAGGCTTGGAAGCAACCAAAATGTCCATCAACCGATGAATGCACAAAGAAGAAGTGGTCCATGTACACAACGGAATATTCGCCATGGAAAAGAATGAAACACTGCTCTTTCCAGCACCATAGGTGAGCCTAGAGATAATCACAGAACATGAGGTAAGTCGGAAAGCAGACGACAAATATCCTGTGATATCACTACTAGGTGTTACCTAATTAACTGACACAAGTCAACATATTTCCACAGAGAAGGAGACTCACAGACATAGAGAATAAACTAGGGTTATCTAAACGGAAAGGTGGGAGGAATGGATACATTAAGATTAGGGTTACCATACACATACAAATACATATTAAATACATATATCAAAAAGACCCATCCTATACCCAGGTCGGTCTACTGAACGCTCTGTAATAATTTACATGGGGGCTTCCTTGGTGGGGTGGGGGTTAAGAATCCGCCTGCCAATGCAGGGGACACAGGTTCGATCCCTGGTCCGCGAAGAACCCACATGCTGCAGAGCAATTAAACCCGTGCACCACAACCACTGAGCCTGCGCTCTAGAGGCCACGAGCCACCACTACTGAGCCCACACGCCACAACTGCTGAAGCCCACACGCCGAGAACCCGTGCTGTGCAACAAGAGAAGCCACTGCACTGAGCAGCCCGTGCACCGCAACGAAGACTAGCCCCCGCTCACTGCAACTAGAGAAAGCCCACATGCAGCAACGAAGACCCAATTCGGCCAGTCAATCAATCAATCAATCAATAATATTTATTGCAAAAAATAATAATAATTTACATGGGAAGAGGATCTGTACATGAATAGATACATACAATGTTCAAGTGAACCTGATTGTGTGCACCTAAAACGCACAATATTCTAATCATTACCCCATTTAAAAAAATTAAAACCACTAACAACAATTAATGAGACATCAACTTATTGGGGTTTTTCCTGGCACATTCCATTGTAGTTTACAACCTAGGAACTTAAAGGAAGGCTCGGCTGCCCTAGTAACCAGATTAGGGAATGGAGAAATGCTGCCGCCTTGTGGCCTTTTGCCACAGCAGCAGCTTTAAACACAGGGCTAACAGTCACTTAATATTCACAGGAATTGTAGGGCTGCAAATGACACGTGTCCTAAAACAATGTCCTGGGGTAGGTAATGGCCAAAAAAGTTCAAAACACGGGAAATATTTTCAAGAAAACAATTTAAAGAGGTAAGTTTTACTCACTCTTCTATTTAAAAACAAAAGAAGAACATGGATCAAAGCTCAATATCGCGAATTATTGCTTGGATGTAAACCCAAACTACAAAAAGATTTCGCCACCCAATTTTCAAAATGCCATCAGTAAAAATGTCGACAAACAATGAATGCGGACGGGTTTGTGGACAAATGCATACCCACTATGCTGTTGGTTGGAGGTAAACCGGTAACAGGTAATCATGAGAACAGAATGGAGCTGCATTTAAAAGGTAAAAGTTGAGCTACCATATGATGCGGCCGATCCCCTAATGGGCCTACAACCTACAAAGACCAGAATCAGAAACACACAGATAGGCACACATGCAGTGCGGCAATATTTACAATAGCCAAGACATGCAAGCAAACAAAATGTCCATCAACAGATAAATGGACAGAGAAGAAGTGGTATATGTACCGAATGGCATACTAGCCTCGGAAAAAAGTGAACAATCCCGTTTTCATGACTACAGATGAGCCTAGAAATAATCATATTATCTTAAGTAAGTCAAAAGGGAATGACAAATATCTTATGATATCCTTTATAGAGGTTAGCCTAAGATTGCTACCAATGAACATATTTCCACAGAAAAAAGACACTCACAGACTTATAAGACAAACCAACGGTTAACCAAAATGAAAGTTGGGAGGATGGATAAATTAGGATTATGGGGGTAACATACATATACTCATGTATGTTCAATGTATATGAACATATGACATATACACTATATGAATTATGTGATCACCAATACATATAAAATACATAATGACCAAACACCTGCCATATACCAAGGGAGGTCTACTCAACACTCTGTAATAACATACATGGTAAGAGGATCCGAAGATGAACAGATATATGTATGAATAATTGACCAGATTCTGTACAGCCAGACAATCACAACACTCTATTCAAATTGACTTCGATAAGAATTAGAAATTACATTTAAAAAACACACCTAAGTAAGGAGACATAAACTTCTGGGGGTTTGTCCGAGCACTTTCCAGTCGAATTTACAACCGAGGAACACGACGTCCAGGAAGACTCCGTTGCCCTAGTAACAAGAGTTGAGAACGTAGAAATGCTGCCGCCTTGTGGCTGTTTCCCACAACAGCAGCTGTAAACATAGTGCTAATGGTCCCTTAACATTCACAAGGACTGCCGGGCTGTAAATGACACCTGCCCTCAGAAAAGGCCCTGGGGTAGGGAATAGCCAAGAAAATTCAACACATGACAAATTTTTCAAGCAGTCAATATGAAGAGGGAAGTTGTACTCACTCTTTAAAAAGAAAAAGGAAAAGAAAACAAAAGACATGCCTAAAGCTCAGTATAAGGAATTGTTAGATGCATGCAAATCCAACCTCCAAAAAGGTTTCAGCTCACACCAGTCAAATGACCATCAGCAAAAAGTCTACAAACTATAAATGCTGAAGGGGTTTTAGAGAACTGTGTACCTTCTAGCTGCTGGTGGGATGAAGAGTGGTAACAGCACAAACGACAACACAATGGAGGTGGTTTAAAAGGTAAAAATTGAGCTACCATATGATCCGGCAAGGCACCTTCTGGGCCTATAACCTAAGACCACCAGAATCGGAAAGACAGAGGCAGGCAAATGTGCACTGCAGCAATATTTAAATAGCCAAGACACGGGAGCAAAAAAAAGGTCCCGAAACAGATGAATGGACAAAGAAGAAGTGGTATATGTACTGAATGGAATATTAGCCACGAAAAAAATAAAACAATGCCATTTGCAGCACCACGGATGAGCCTAGAGATAATCACACAACGTGAAGTAAGTCAGAATGCGAAAGACAAATGTCCTATGATATCACTTATGTTATCTGAAAATTCATAAAAATGAACAAATTTCCATAGAGAAAGACAATCTCAGACTGAGAAGGCAAACTTATGGTTGAGCCAATGAAAAGGTGTGAGGAGTGGATAAATTAGGATATTCGGGTTAACAAACATATACTAATACCTATAAAATATATAATCACCAAAGACCTATGGAATACCTACAGTGGGCTACTCAACACTCTGTAATAACCTACATGGAAAAGGATACAAAGATCAATAGATATATGTATATGTGTAAACGAACAAGATTCTGCACACCTAGCACAAACGACATGTTTCAATCAAATTGGCTCCGATAAAAACTAAAAATTAAAGACACAAACAAGAATTAAGGAGGCTAAAACTTCTGGGGCTCTGTCCTGGCACATTCCACTCTAATCTGCAACGTAAAATCACAACTTCCAGGAAGGTTCTGTTACCTTAGCAAGCAGAGTTGGTAACGTACAAATGGTGCCACCCAACGCCGCTTCCTCAAACGGCAGCTTTAAATCCACTACTAATGGTCACTAATATTCACAAGGACCGCAGGGGTGTAAATGACACATGCCCTCAGAAAATGTCCTGGAGTAGGGAAGGGCCAAAGAAATTCAAAACACGGCAAATTTTTCAAGAGGGCAATTTGAAGTTGTAAGTTTAACTCAATCTTAAAAAAAATAAAAGGGATATTGATGAAAGTTCAACATCAGGAATTATTAGACGCATGCAAATGCAAGCCACACAAAGTTGTCACCTCACACTAGTCAGAATGACCGTCAGCAAAAAGTCTACAAACAAGAGATGTTGAAGAAGTTGTGGAGAATAGCATAGCCTATAGCTCTAAGTGGGATGTGAAGTGGTAACAGCCAATAATAGGAACAGAATGGCAGTGCGTTGAAAAGGTAAACATTGAGTTACCATATGGTCCGGAAGGCTCACTGTTGGGCCTGGCACCTGTGAAGACCAGAATCCAAACGACACAGATGGAACATCGTGTACTGCAGCAGTATTTACCATAGCCAAGACATGGAAGCAACAAAAATGGCCATCACCAGATGAATGGACGAAAGAGAGGTCCGTGTACACAATGGAATATCACACACAGAAAAGAATTGAAACAATGCCGTTTGCAGCACCATAGACGACGCTACAAATAATCATACAACTTGAAGTAAGTCAGAAAGCGAGAGACACATATCCTATGATATCACGTATAGGTGTTATGTAAAAATTGATATTAATGAACTTCTTTCCACAGAGAAGGACACTCACATATTCAGAAAACAAACTTGTGGTTAACCAAATGGAAAGGTGTGAGGAACGTATAACGGAGGAGATTGGGTTTAACAGACATATGCTAATACTTATAAAATATCGAATCGCCAAAGACATACCAAATACCAAGAGAGGTCTACACAGCATTCCGCAATAACCTATATGGAACAGGATCCAAACATGAAAAGATATATGTATCAATGAAACAGATTCTGTACACCTAGAACCAACACAGCATTGCAACCAAATTTGCTCTGAGAAAAATAAAAATTAAACTAAGAATATCAACACCAAATAAGAAGACATAAGTTTGAGGGGGTTTGTCCTGGCACATTCCACTCTAATTTGCAACCTACAAACAGGACTTCCAGGAAGGCTCTGTTGCCCTAGTAACCAGAGTTGGGAAAATAGAAATGCCACCGGTTTGTGGCCGTTTCCTGCAACAGCAGCTTTAAACCCAGTGCTATTGGTCACTGCATATTCACAATTACTACAGGGTTGTAAATGACACCTGCCCTCAAAAAATGTCCTGGTGTAGGTAATGGCGAAAAGAATTCAGAACACGGCCAATGTTTTCAAGGAAACAGTTTGAAGAGGTAAGTTTTACTCTTTTCCTGTTAAAAGAAAAAACACCGGACGTGGATAAAAGCTCAATATCGGGAATTATTCGACGCATGCAAATCCAAAGTACAAAAAGGTATCACCACCGAACACTCAAAATGCCATCACTAAAAGGTCTACAAACAATAAATGCTGAAGGGGTTTTAGAGAACTGTGTACCCTCTACTTGCTGGTGGGATGTAAACTGGTAACAGCCAGTAGTGAGAACAGAATGGAGGTGCATTTAAAGGTAAAACTTGATCTACCATATGATCTAGTAGGCCCACTGCTGGCCCTATCCCCTGAGAAGACCAGAATCCGAAAGACACAGGCTGGCAATCCTGCACTGCATCAATATTTAGCAGAGCCAAGGCTTGGAAGCAACCAAAATGTCCATCAACAGATGAATGCACAAAGAAGAAGTGGTCCATGTACACAACGGAATATTCGCCATGGAAAAGAATGAAACACTGCTCTTTCCAGCACAATAGGTGAGCCTAGAGATAATCACAGAACATGAGGTAAGTCGGAAAGCAGACGACAAATATCCTGTGATATCACTACTAGGTGTTACCTAATTAACTGACACAAGTCAACATATTTCCACAGAGAAGGAGACTCACAGACATAGAGAATAAACTAGGGTTATCTAAACGGAAAGGTGGGAGGAATGGATACATTAAGATTAGGGTTACCATACACATACAAATACATATTAAATACATATATCAAAAAGACCCATCCTATACCCAGGTCGGTCTACTGAACGCTCTGTAATAATTTACATGGGGGCTTCCTTGGTGGGGTGGGGGTTAAGAATCCGCCTGCCAATGCAGGGGACACAGGTTCGATCCCTGGTCCGCGAAGAACCCACATGCTGCAGAGCAATTAAACCCGTGCACCACAACCACTGAGCCTGCGCTCTAGAGGCCACGAGCCACCACTACTGAGCCCACACGCCACAACTGCTGAAGCCCACACGCCGAGAACCCGTGCTGTGCAACAAGAGAAGCCACTGCAGTGAGCAGCCCGTGCACCGCAACGAAGACTAGCCCCCGCTCACTGCAACTAGAGAAAGCCCACATGCAGCAACGAAGACCCAATTCGGCCAATCAATCAATCAATCAATCAATAATATTTATTGCAAAAAATAATAATAATTTACATGGGAAGAGGATCTGTACATGAATAGATACATACAATGTTCAAGTGAACCTGATTGTGTGCACCTAGAACGCACAATATTCTAATCATTACCCCATTTAAAAAAATTAAAACCACTAACAACAATTAATGAGACATCAACTTATTGGGGTTTTTCCTGGCACATTCCATTGTAGTTTACAACCTAGGAACTTAAAGGAAGGCTCGGCTGCCCTAGTAACCAGATTAGGGAATGGAGAAATGCTGCCGCCTTGTGGCCTTTTGCCACAGCAGCAGCTTTAAACACAGGGCTAACAGTCACTTAATATTCACAGGAATTGTAGGGCTGCAAATGACACGTGTCCTAAAACAATGTCCTGGGGTAGGTAATGGCCAAAAAAGTTCAAAACACGGAAAATATTTTCAAGAAAACAATTTAAAGAGGTAAGTTTTACTCACTCTTCTATTTAAAAACAAAAGAAGAACATGGATCAAAGCTCAATATCGCGAATTATTGCTTGGATGTAAACCCAAACTACAAAAAGATTTCGCCACCCAATTTTCAAAATGCCATCAGTAAAAATGTCGACAAACAATGAATGCGGACAGGTTTGTGGACAAATGCATACCCACTATGCTGTTGGTTGGAGGTAAACCGGTAAAAGGTAATCATGAGAACAGAATGGAGCTGCATTTAAAAAGTAAAAGTTGAGCTACCATATGATGCGGCCGATCCCCTAATGGGCCTACAACCTACAAAGATCAGAATCAGAAACACACAGATAGGCACACATGCAGTGCGGCAATATTTACAATAGCCAAGACATGCAAGCAAACAAAATGTCCATCAACAGATAAATGGACAGAGAAGAAGTGGTATATGTACCGAATGGCATACTAGCCTCGGAAAAAAGTGAACAATCCCGTTTTCATGACTACAGATGAGCCTAGAAATAATCATATTATCTTAAGTAAGTCAAAAGGGAATGACAAATATCTTATGATATCCTTTATAGAGGTTAGCCTAAGATTGCTACCAATGAACATATTTCCACAGAAAAAAGACACTCACAGACTTATAAGACAAACCAACGGTTAACCAAAATGAAAGTTGGGAGGATGGATAAATTAGGATTATGGGGGTAACATACATATACTCATGTATGTTCAATGTATATGAACATATGACATATACACTATATGAATTATGTGATCACCAATACATATAAAATACATAATGACCAAACACCTGCCAAATACCAAGGGAGGTCTACTCAACACTCTGTAATAACATACATGGTAAGAGGATCCGAAGATGAACAGATATATGTATGAATAATTGACCAGATTCTGTACAGCCAGACAATCACAACACTCTATTCAAATTGACTTCGATAAGAATTAGAAATTACATTTAAAAAACACACCTAAGTAAGGAGACATAAACTTCTGGGGGTTTGTCCGAGCACTTTCCAGTCGAATTTACAACCGAGGAACACGACGTCCAGGAAGACTCCGTTGCCCTAGTAACAAGAGTTGAGAACGTAGAAATGCTGCCGCCTTGTGGCTGTTTCCCACAACAGCAGCTGTAAACATAGTGCTAATGGTCCCTTAACATTCACAAGGACTGCCGGGCTGTAAATGACACCTGCCCTCAGAAAAGACCCTGGGGTAGGGAATAGCCAAGAAAATTCAACACATGACAAATTTTTCAAGCAGTCAATATGAAGAGGGAAGTTGTACTCACTCTTTAAAAAGAAAAAGGAAAAGAAAACAAAAGACATGCCTAAAGCTCAGTATAAGGAATTGTTAGATGCATGCAAATCCAACCTCCAAAAAGGTTTCAGCTCACACCAGTCAAATGACCATCAGCAAAAAGTCTACAAACTATAAATGCTGAAGGGGTTTTAGAGAACTGTGTACCTTCTAGCTGCTGGTGGGATGAAGAGTGGTAACAGCACAAACGACAACACAATGGAGGTGGTTTAAAAGGTAAAAATTGAGCTACCATATGATCCGGCAAGGCACCTTCTGGGCCTATAACCTAAGACCACCAGAATCGGAAAGACAGAGGCAGGCAAATGTGCACTGCAGCAATATTTAAATAGCCAAGACACGGGAGCAAAAAAAAGGTCCCGAAACAGATGAATGGACAAAGAAGAAGTGGTATATGTACTGAATGGAATATTAGCCACGAAAAAAATAAAACAATGCCATTTGCAGCACCACGGATGAGCCTAGAGATAATCACACAACGTGAAGTAAGTCAGAATGCGAAAGACAAATGTCCTATGATATCACTTATGTTATCTGAAAATTCATAAAAATGAACAAATTTCCATAGAGAAAGACAATCTCAGACTGAGAAGGCAAACTTATGGTTGAGCCAATGAAAAGGTGTGAGGAGTGGATAAATTAGGATATTCGGGTTAACAAACATATACTAATACCTATAAAATATATAATCACCAAAGACCTATGGAATACCTACAGTGGGCTACTCAACACTCTGTAATAACCTACATGGAAAAGGATACAATGATCAATAGATATATGTATATGTGTAAACGAACAAGATTCTGCACACCTAGCACAAACGACATGTTTCAATCAAATTGGCTCCGATAAAAACTAAAAATTAAAGACACAAACAAGAATTAAGGAGGCTAAAACTTCTGGGGCTCTGTCCTGGCACATTCCACTCTAATCTGCAACGTAAAATCACAACTTCCAGGAAGGTTCTGTTACCTTAGCAAGCAGAGTTGGTAACGTACAAATGGTGCCACCCAACGCCGCTTCCTCAAACGGCAGCTTTAAATCCACTACTAATGGTCACTAATATTCACAAGGACCGCAGGGGTGTAAATGACACATGCCCTCAGAAAATGTCCTGGAGTAGGGAAGGGCCAAAGAAATTCAAAACACGGCAAATTTTTCAAGAGGGCAATTTGAAGTTGTAAGTTTAACTCAATCTTAAAAAAAATAAAAGGGATATTGATGAAAGTTCAACATCAGGAATTATTAGACGCATGCAAATGCAAGCCACACAAAGTTGTCACCTCACACTAGTCAGAATGACCATCAGCAAAAAGTCTACAAACAAGAGATGTTGAAGAAGTTGTGGAGAATAGCATAGCCTATAGCTCTAAGTGGGATGTGAAGTGGTAACAGCCAATAATAGGAACAGAATGGCAGTGCGTTGAAAAGGTAAACATTGAGTTACCATATGGTCCGGAAGGCTCACTGTTGGGCCTGGCACCTGTGAAGACCAGAATCAAAACAACACAGATGGAACATCGTGTACTGCAGCAGTATTTACCATAGCCAAGACATGGAAGCAACAAAAATGGCCATCACCAGATGAATGGACGAAAGAGAGGTCCGTGTACACAATGGAATATCACACACAGAAAAGAATTGAAACAATGCCGTTTGCAGCACCATAGACGACGCTACAAATAATCATACAACTTGAAGTAAGTCAGAAAGCGAGAGACACATATCCTATGATATCACGTATAGGTGTTATGTAAAAATTGATATTAATGAACTTCTTTCCACAGAGAAGGACACTCACATATTCAGAAAACAAACTTGTGGTTAACCAAATGGAAAGGTGTGAGGAACGTATAACGGAGGAGATTGGGTTTAACAGACATATGCTAATACTTATAAAATATCGAATCGCCAAAGACATACCAAATACCAAGAGAGGTCTACACAGCATTCCGCAATAACCTATATGGAACAGGATCCAAACATGAAAAGATATATGTATCAATGAAACAGATTCTGTACACCTAGAACCAACACAGCATTGCAACCAAATTTGCTCTGAGAAAAATAAAAATTAAACTAAGAATATCAACACCAAATAAGAAGACATAAGTTTGAGGGGGTTTGTCCTGGCACATTCCACTCTAATTTGCAACCTACAAACAGGACTTCCAGGAAGGCTCTGTTGCCCTAGTAACCAGAGTTGGGAATATAGAAATGCCGCCGGTTTGTGGCCGTTTCCTGCAACAGCAGCTTTAAACCCAGTGCTATTGGTCACTGCATATTCACAATTACTACAGGGTTGTAAATGACACCTGCCCTCAAAAAACGTCCTGGTGTAGGTAATGGCGAAAAGAATTCAGAACACGGCCAATGTTTTCAAGGAAACAGTTTGAAGAGGTAAGTTTTACTCTTTTCCTGTTAAAAGAAAAAACACCGGACGTGGATAAAAGCTCAATATCGGGAATTATTCGACGCACGCAAATCCAAAGTACAAAAAGGTATCACCACCGAACACTCAAAATGCCATCACTAAAAGGTCTACAAACAATAAATGCTGAAGGGGTTTTAGAGAACTGTGTACCCTCTACTTGCTGGTGGGATGTAAACTGGTAACAGCCAGTAGTGAGAACAGAATGGAGGTGCATTTAAAGGTAAAACTTGATCTACCATATGATCTAGTAGGCCCACTGCTGGCCCTATCCCCTGAGAAGACCAGAATCCGAAAGACACAGGCTGGCAATCCTGCACTGCATCAATATTTAGCAGAGCCAAGGCTTGGAAGCAACCAAAATGTCCATCAACCGATGAATGCACAAAGAAGAAGTGGTCCATGTACACAACGGAATATTCGCCATGGAAAAGAATGAAACACTGCTCTTTCCAGCACCATAGGTGAGCCTAGAGATAATCACAGAACGTGAGGTAAGTCGGAAAGCAGACGACAAATATCCTGTGATATCACTACTAGGTGTTACCTAATTAACTGACACAAGTGAACATATTTCCACAGAGAAGGAGACTCACAGACATAGAGAATAAACTAGGGTTATCTAAACGGAAAGGTGGGAGGAATGGATACATTAAGATTAGGGTTACCAGACACATACAAATACATATTAAATACATATATCAAAAAGACCCATCCTATACCCAGGTCGGTCTACTGAACGCTCTGTAATAATTTACATGGGGGCTTCCTTGGTGGGGTGGGGGTTAAGAATCCGCCTGCCAATGCAGGGGACACAGGTTCGATCCCTGGTCCGCGAAGAACCCACATGCTGCAGAGCAATTAAACCCGTGCACCACAACCACTGAGCCTGCGCTCTAGAGGCCACGAGCCACCACTACTGAGCCCACACGCCACAACTGCTGAAGCCCACACGCTGAGAACCCGTGCTGTGCAACAAGAGAAGCCACTGCAGTGAGCAGCCCGTGCACCGCAACGAAGACTAGCCCCCGCTCACTGCAACTAGAGAAAGCCCACATGCAGCAACGAAGACCCAATTCGGCCAATCAATCAATCAATCAATCAATAATATTTATTGCAAAAAATAATAATAATTTACATGGGAAGAGGATCTGTACATGAATAGATACATACAATGTTCAAGTGAACCTGATTGTGTGCACCTAGAACGCACAATATTCTAATCATTACCCCAATTAAAAAAATTAAAACCACTAACAACAATTAATGAGACATCAACTTATTGGGGTTTTTCCTGGCATATTCCATTATAGTTTACAACCTAGGAACTTAAAGGAAGGCTCGGCTGCCCTAGTAACCAGATTTGGGAATGGAGACATGCTGCCGCCTTGTGGCCTTTTGCCACAGCAGCAGCTTTAAACACAGGGCTTACGGTCACTTAATATTCACAGGAATTGTAGGGCTGTAAATGACACGTGTCCTAAAACAATGTCCTGGGGTAGGTAATGGCCAAAAAAGTTCAAAACACGGGAAATATTTTCAAGAAAACAATTTAAAGAGGTAAGTTTTACTCACTCTTCTATTTAAAAACAAAAGAAGAACATGGATCAAAGCTCAATATCGCGAATTATTGCTTGGATGTAAACCCAAACTACAAAAAGATTTCGCCACCCAATTTTCAAAATGCCATCAGTAAAAATGTCGACAAACAATGAATGCGGACGGGTTTGTGGACAAATGCATACCCACTATGCTGTTGGTTGGAGGTAAACCGGTAACAGGTAATCATGAGAACAGAATGGAGCTGCATTTAAAAGGTAAAAGTTGAGCTACCATATGATGCGGCCGATCCCCTAATGGGCCTACAACCTACAAAGACCAGAATCAGAAACACACCGATAGGCACACATGCAGTGCGGCAATATTTACAATAGCCAAGACATGCAAGCAAACAAAATGTCCATCAACAGATAAATGGACAGAGAAGAAGTGGTATATGTACCGAATGGCATACTAGCCTCGGAAAAAAGTGAACAATCCCGTTTTCATGACTACAGATGAGCCTAGAAATAATCATATTATCTTAAGTAAGTCAAAAGGGAATGACAAATATCTTATGATATCCTTTATAGAGGTTAGCCTAAGATTGCTACCAATGAACATATTTCCACAGAAAAAAGACACTCACAGACTTATAAGACAAACCAACGGTTAACCAAAATGAAAGTTGGGAGGATGGATAAATTAGGATTATGGGGGTAACATACATATACTAATGTATGTTCAATGTATATGAACATATGACATATACACTATATGAATTATGTGATCACCAATACATATAAAATACATAATGACCAAACACCTGCCAAATACCAAGGGAGGTCTACTCAACACTCTGTAATAACATACATGGTAAGAGGATCCGAAGATGAACAGATATATGTATGAATAATTGACCAGATTCTGTACAGCCAGACAATCACAACACTCTATTCAAATTGACTTCGATAAGAATTAGAAATTACATTTAAAAAACACACCTAAGTAAGGAGACATAAACTTCTGGGGGTTTGTCCGAGCACATTCCAGTCGAATTTACAACTGAGGAACACGACGTCCAGGAAGACTCCGTTGCCCTAGTAACAAGAGTTGAGAACGTAGAAATGCTGCCGCCTTGTGGCTGTTTCCCACAACAGCAGCTGTAAACATAGTGCTAATGGTCCCTTAACATTCACAAGGACTGCCGGGCTGTAAATGACACCTGCCCTCAGAAAAGGCCCTGGGGTAGGGAATAGCCAAGAAAATTCAACACATGACAAATTTTTCAAGCAGTCAATATGAAGAGGGAAGTTGTACTCACTCTTTAAAAAGAAAAAGGAAAAGAAAACAAAAGACATGCCTAAAGCTCAGTATAAGGAATTGTTAGATGCATGCAAATCCAACCTCCAAAAAGGTTTCAGCTCACACCAGTCAAATGACCATCAGCAAAAAGTCTACAAACTATAAATGCTGAAGGGGTTTTAGAGAACTGTGTACCTTCTAGCTGCTGGTGGGATGAAGAGTGGTAACAGCACAAACGACAACACAATGGAGGTGGTTTAAAAGGTAAAAATTGAGCTACCATATGATCCGGCAAGGCACCTTCTGGGCCTATAACCTAAGACCACCAGAATCGGAAAGACAGAGGCAGGCAAATGTGCACTGCAGCAATATTTAAATAGCCAAGACACGGGAGCAAAAAAAAGGTCCCGAAACAGATGAATGGACAAAGAAGAAGTGGTATATGTACTGAATGGAATATTAGCCACGAAAAAAATAAAACAATGCCATTTGCAGCACCACGGATGAGCCTAGAGATAATCACACAACGTGAAGTAAGTCAGAATGCGAAAGACAAATGTCCTATGATATCACTTATGTTATCTGAAAATTCATAAAAATGAACAAATTTCCATAGAGAAAGACAATCTCAGACTGAGAAGGCAAACTTATGGTTGAGCCAATGAAAAGGTGTGAGGAGTGGATAAATTAGGATATTCGGGTTAACAAACATATACTAATACCTATAAAATATATAATCACCAAAGACCTATGGAATACCTACAGTGGGCTACTCAACACTCTGTAATAACCTACATGGAAAAGGATACAATGATCAATAGATATATGTATATGTGTAAACGAACAAGATTCTGCACACCTAGCACAAACGACATGTTTCAATCAAATTGGCTCCGATAAAAACTAAAAATTAAAGACACAAACAAGAATTAAGGAGGCTAAAACTTCTGGGGCTCTGTCCTGGCACATTCCACTCTAATCTGCAACGTAAAATCACAACTTCCAGGAAGGTTCTGTTACCTTAGCAAGCAGAGTTGGTAACGTACAAATGGTGCCACCCAACGCCGCTTCCTCAAACGGCAGCTTTAAATCCACTACTAATGGTCACTAATATTCACAAGGACCGCAGGGGTGTAAATGACACATGCCCTCAGAAAATGTCCTGGAGTAGGGAAGGGCCAAAGAAATACAAAACACGGCAAATTTTTCAAGAGGGCAATTTGAAGTTGTAAGTTTAACTCAATCTTAAAAAAAATAAAAGGGATATTGATGAAAGTTCAACAACAGGAATTATTAGACGCATGCAAATGCAAGCCACACAAAGTTGTCACCTCACACTAGTCAGAATGACCATCAGCAAAAAGTCTACAAACAAGAGATGTTGAAGAAGTTGTGGAGAATAGCATAGCCTATAGCTCTAAGTGGGATGTGAAGTGGTAACAGCCAATAATAGGAACAGAATGGCAGTGCGTTGAAAAGGTAAACATTGAGTTACCATATGGTCTGGAAGGCTCACTGTTGGGCCTGGCACCTGTGAAGACCAGAATCCAAACGACACAGATGGAACATCGTGTACTGCAGCAGTATTTACCATAGCCAAGACATGGAAGCAACAAAAATGGCCATCACCAGATGAATGGACGAAAGAGAGGTCCGTGTACACAATGGAATATCACACACAGAAAAGAATTGAAACAATGCCGTTTGCAGCACCATAGACGACGCTACAAATAATCATACAACTTGAAGTAAGTCAGAAAGCGAGAGACACATATCCTATGATATCACGTATAGGTGTTATGTAAAAATTGATATTAATGAACTTCTTTCCACAGAGAAGGACACTCACATATTCAGAAAACAAACTTGTGGTTAACCAAATGGAAAGGTGTGAGGAACGTATAACGGAGGAGATTGGGTTTAACAGACATATGCTAATACTTATAAAATATCGAATCGCCAAAGACATACCAAATACCAAGAGAGGTCTACACAGCATTCCGCAATAACCTATATGGAACAGGATCCAAACATGAAAAGATATATGTATCAATGAAACAGATTCTGTACACCTAGAACCAACACAGCATTGCAACCAAATTTGCTCTGAGAAAAATAAAAATTAAACTAAGAATATCAACACCAAATAAGAAGACATAAGTTTGAGGGGGTTTGTCCTGGCACATTCCACTCTAATTTGCAACCTACAAACAGGACTTCCAGGAAGGCTCTGTTGCCCTAGTAACCAGAGTTGGGAATATAGAAATGCCGCCGGTTTGTGGCCGTTTCCTGCAACAGCAGCTTTAAACCCAGTGCTATTGGTCACTGCATATTCACAATTACTACAGGGTTGTAAATGACACCTGCCCTCAAAAAATGTCCTGGTGTAGGTAATGGCGAAAAGAATTCAGAACACGGCCAATGTTTTCAAGGAAACAGTTTGAAGAGGTAAGTTTTACTCTTTTCCTGTTAAAAGAAAAAACACCGGACGTGGATAAAAGCTCAATATCGGGAATTATTCGACGCATGCAAATCCAAAGTACAAAAAGGTATCACCACCGAACACTCAAAATGCCATCACTAAAAGGTCTACAAACAATAAATGCTGAAGGGGTTTTAGAGAACTGTGTACCCTCTACTTGCTGGTGGGATGTAAACTGGTAACAGCCAGTAGTGAGAACAGAATGGAGGTGCATTTAAAGGTAAAACTTGATCTACCATATGATCTAGTAGGCCCACTGCTGGCCCTATCCCCTGAGAAGACCAGAATCCGAAAGACACAGGCTGGCAATCCTGCACTGCATCAATATTTAGCAGAGCCAAGGCTTGGAAGCAACCAAAATGTCCATCAACAGATGAATGCACAAAGAAGAAGTGGTCCATGTACACAACGGAATATTCGCCATGGAAAAGAATGAAACACTGCTCTTTCCAGCACCATAGGTGAGCCTAGAGATAATCACAGAACATGAGGTAAGTCGGAAAGCAGACGACAAATATCCTGTGATATCACTACTAGGTGTTACCTAATTAACTGACACAAGTCAACATATTTCCACAGAGAAGGAGACTCACAGACATAGAGAATAAACTAGGGTTATCTAAACGGAAAGGTGGGAGGAATGGATACATTAAGATTAGGGTTACCATACACATACAAATACATATTAAATACATATATCAAAAAGACCCATCCTATACCCAGGTCGGTCTACTGAACGCTCTGTAATAATTTACATGGGGGCTTCCTTGGTGGGGTGGGGGTTAAGAATCCGCCTGCCAATGCAGGGGACACAGGTTCGATCCCTGGTCCGCGAAGAACCCACATGCTGCAGAGCAATTAAACCCGTGCACCACAACCACTGAGCCTGCGCTCTAGAGGCCACGAGCCACCACTACTGAGCCCACACGCCACAACTCCTGAAGCCCACACGCCGAGAACCCGTGCTGTGCAACAAGAGAAGCCACTGCAGTGAGCAGCCCGTGCACCGCAACGAAGACTAGCCCCCGCTCACTGCAACTAGAGAAAGCCCACATGCACCAACGAAGACCCAATTCGGCCAATCAATCAATCAATCAATCAATAATATTTATTGCAAAAAATAATAATAATTTACATGGGAAGAGGATCTGTACATGAATAGATACATACAATGTTCAAGTGAACCTGATTGTGTGCACCTAGAACGCACAATATTCTAATCATTACCCCAATTAAAAAAATTAAAACCACTAACAACAATTAATGAGACATCAACTTATTGGGGTTTTTCCTGGCACATTCCATTGTAGTTTACAACCTAGGAACTTAAAGGAAGGCTCGGCTGCCCTAGTAACCAGATTTGGGAATGGAGACATGCTGCCGCCTTGTGGCCTTTTGCCACAGCAGCAGCTTTAAACACAGGGCTAACGGTCACTTAATATTCACAGGAATTGTAGGGCTGTAAATGACACGTGTCCTAAAACAATGTCCTGGGGTAGGTAACGGCCAAAAAAGTTCAAAACACGGAAAATATTTTCAAGAAAACAATTTAAAGAGGTAAGTTTTACTCACTCTTCTATTTAAAAACAAAAGAAGAACATGGATCAAAGCTCAATATCGCGAATTATTGCTTGGATGTAAACCCAAACTACAAAAAGATTTCGCCACCCAATTTTCAAAATGCCATCAGTAAAAATGTCGACAAACAATGAATGCGGACGGGTTTGTGGACAAATGCATACCCACTATGCTGTTGGTTGGAGGTAAACCGGTAACAGGTAATCATGAGAACAGAATGGAGCTGCATTTAAAAGGTAAAAGTTGAGCTACCATATGATGCGGCCGATCCCCTAATGGGCCTACAACCTACAAAGACCAGAATCAGAAACACACAGATAGGCAAACATGCACTGCGGCAATATTTACAATAGCCAAGACATGCAAGCAAACAAAATGTCCATCAACAGATAAATGGACAGAGAAGAAGTGGTATATGTACCGAATGGCATACTAGCCTCGGAAAAAAGTGAACAATCCCGTTTTCATGACTACAGATGAGCCTAGAAATAATCATATTATCTTAAGTAAGTCAAAAGGGAATGACAAATATCTTATGATATCCTTTATAGAGGTTAGCCTAAGATTGCTACCAATGAACATATTTCCACAGAAAAAAGACACTCACAGACTTATAAGACAAACCAACGGTTAACCAAAATGAAAGTTGGGAGGATGGATAAATTAGGATTATGGGGGTAACATACATATACTAATGTATGTTCAATGTATATGAACATATGACATATAAACTATATGAATTATGTGATCACCAATACATATAAAATACATAATGACCAAACACCTGCCAAATACCAAGGGAGGTCTACTCAACACTCTGTAATAACATACATGGTAAGAGGATCCGAAGATGAACAGATATATGTATGAATAATTGACCAGATTCTGTACAGCCAGACAATCACAACACTCTATTCAAATTGACTTCGATAAGAATTAGAAATTACATTTAAAAAACACACCTAAGTAAGGAGACATAAACTTCTGGGGGTTTGTCCGAGCACATTCCAGTCGAATTTACAACCGAGGAACACGACGTCCAGGAAGACTCCGTTGCCCTAGTAACAAGAGTTGAGAACGTAGAAATGCTGCCGCCTTGTGGCTGTTTCCCACAACAGCAGCTGTAAACATAGTGCTAATGGTCCCTTAACATTCACAAGGACTGCCGGGCTGTAAATGACACCTGCCCTCAGAAAAGGCCCTGGGGTAGGGAATAGCCAAGAAAATTCAACACATGACAAATTTTTCAAGCAGTCAATATGAAGAGGGAAGTTGTACTCACTCTTTAAAAAGAAAAAGGAAAAGAAAACAAAAGACATGCCTAAAGCTCAGTATAAGGAATTGTTAGATGCATGCAAATCCAACCTCCAAAAAGGTTTCAGCTCACACCAGTCAAATGACCATCAGCAAAAAGTCTACAAACTATAAATGCTGAAGGGGTTTTAGAGAACTGTGTACCTTCTAGCTGCTGGTGGGATGAAGAGTGGTAAAAGCACTAACGACAACAGAATGGAGGTGGTTAAAAAGGTAAAAATTGAGCTACCATATGATCCGGCAGGGCACCTTCTGGGCCTATAACCTAAGACCACCAGAATCGGAAAGACAGAGGCAGGCAAATGTGCACTGCAGCAATATTTAAATAGCCAAGACACGGGAGCAAAAAAAAGGTCCCGAAACAGATGAATGGACAAAGAAGAAGTGGTATATGTACTGAATGGAATATTAGCCACGAAAAAAATAAAACAATGCCATTTGCAGCACCACGGATGAGCCTAGAGATAATCACACAACGTGAAGTAAGTCAGAATGCGAAAGACAAATGTCCTATGATATCACTTATGTTATCTGAAAATTCATAAAAATGAACAAATTTCCATAGAGAAAGACAATCTCAGACTGAGAAGGCAAACTTATGGTTGAGCCAATGAAAAGGTGTGAGGAGTGGATAAATTAGGATATTCGGGTTAACAAACATATACTAATACCTGTAAAATATATAATCACCAAAGACCTATGGAATACCTACAGTGGGCTACTCAACACTCTGTAATAACCTACATGGAAAAGGATACAAAGATCAATAGATATATGTATATGTGTAAACGAACAAGATTCTGCACACCTAGCACAAACGACATGTTTCAATCAAATTGGCTCTGATAAAAACTAAAAATTAAAGACACAAACAAGAATTAAGGAGGCTAAAACTTCTGGGGCTCTGTCCTGGCACATTCCACTCTAATCTGCAACGTAAAATCACAACTTCCAGGAAGGTTCTGTTACCTTAGCAAGCAGAGTTGGTAACGTACAAATGGTGCCACCCAACGCCGCTTCCTCAAACGGCAGCTTTAAATCCACTACTAATGGTCACTAATATTCACAAGGACCGCAGGGGTGTAAATGACACATGCCCTCAAAAAATGTCCTGGAGTAGGGAAGGGCCAAAGAAATTCAAAACACGGCAAATTTTTCAAGAGGGCAATTTGAAGTTGTAAGTTTAACTCAATCTTAAAAAAAATAAAAGGGATATTGATGAAAGCTCAACATCAGGAATTATTAGACGCATGCAATGCAAGCCACACAAAGTTGTCACCTCACACTAGTCAGAATGACCATCAGCAAAAAGTCTACAAACAAGAGATGTTGAAGAAGTTGTGGAGAATAGCATAGCCTATAGCTCTAAGTGGGATGTGAAGTGGTAACAGCCAATAATAGGAACAGAATGGCAGTGCGTTGAAAAGGTAAACATTGAGTTACCATATGGTCCGGAAGGCTCACTGTTGGGCCTGGCACCTGTGAAGACCAGAATCAAAACAACACAGATGGAACATCGTGTACTGCAGCAGTATTTACCATAGCCAAGACATGGAAGCAACAAAAATGGCCATCACCAGATGAATGGACGAAAGAGAGGTCCGTGTACACAATGGAATATCACACACAGAAAAGAATTGAAACAATGCCGTTTGCAGCACCATAGACGACGCTACAGATAATCATACAACTTGAAGTAAGTCAGAAAGCGAGAGACACATATCCTATGATATCACGTATAGGTGTTATGTAAAAATTGATATTAATGAACTTCTTTCCACAGAGAAGGACACTCACATATTCAGAAAACGAACTTGTGGTTAACCAAATGGAAAGGTGTGAGGAACGTATAACGGAGGAGATTGGGTTTAACAGACATATGCTAATACTTATAAAATATCGAATCGCCAAAGACATACCAAATACCAAGAGAGGTCTACACAGCATTCTGCAATAACCTATATGGAACAGGATCCAAACATGAAAAGATATATGTATCAATGAAACAGATTCTGTACACCTAGAACCAACACAGCATTGCAACCAAATTTGCTCTGAGAAAAATAAAAATTAAACTAAGAATATCAACACCAAATAAGAAGACATAAGTTTGAGGGGGTTTGTCCTGGCACATTCCACTCTAATTTGCAACCTACAAACAGGACTTCCAGGAAGGCTCTGTTGCCCTAGTAACCAGAGTTGGGAATATAGAAATGCCGCCGGTTTGTGGCCGTTTCCTGCAACAGCAGCTTTAAACCCAGTGCTATTGGTCACTGCATATTCACAATTACTACAGGGTTGTAAATGACACCTGCCCTCAAAAAATGTCCTGGTGTAGGTAATGGCGAAAAGAATTCAGAACACGGCCAATGTTTTCAAGGAAACAGTTTGAAGAGGTAAGTTTTACTCTTTTCCTGTTAAAAGAAAAAACACCGGACGTGGATAAAAGCTCAATATCGGGAATTATTCGACGCATGCAAATCCAAAGTACAAAAAGGTATCACCACCGAACACTCAAAATGCCATCACTAAAAGGTCTACAAACAATAAATGCTGAAGGGGTTTTAGAGAACTGTGTACCCTCTACTTGCTGGTGGGATGTAAACTGGTAACAGCCAGTAGTGAGAACAGAATGGAGGTGCATTTAAAGGTAAAACTTGATCTACCATATGATCTAGTAGGCCCACTGCTGGCCCTATCCCCTGAGAAGACCAGAATCCGAAAGACACAGGCTGGCAATCCTGCACTGCATCAATATTTAGCAGAGCCAAGGCTTGGAAGCAACCAAAATGTCCATCAACCGATGAATGCACAAAGAAGAAGTGGTCCATGTACACAACGGAATATTCGCCATGGAAAAGAATGAAACACTGCTCTTTCCAGCACCATAGGTGAGCCTAGAGATAATCACAGAACATGAGGTAAGTCGGAAAGCAGACGACAAATATCCTGTGATATCACTACTAGGTGTTACCTAATTAACTGACACAAGTGAACATATTTCCACAGAGAAGGAGACTCACAGACATAGAGAATAAACTAGGGTTATCTAAACGGAAAGGTGGGAGGAATGGATACATTAAGATTAGGGTTACCATACACATACAAATACATATTAAATACATATATCAAAAAGACCCATCCTATACCCAGGTCGGTCTACTGAACGCTCTGTAATAATTTACATGGGGGCTTCCTTGGTGGGGTGGGGGTTAAGAATCCGCCTGCCAATGCAGGGGACACAGGTTCGATCCCTGGTCCGCGAAGAACCCACATGCTGCAGAGCAATTAAACCCGTGCACCACAACCACTGAGCCTGCGCTCTAGAGGCCACGAGCCACCACTACTGAGCCCACACGCCACAACTGCTGAAGCCCACACGCCGAGAACCCGTGCTGTGCAACAAGAGAAGCCACTGCAGTGAGCAGCCCGTGCACCGCAACGAAGACTAGCCCCCGCTCACTGCAACTAGAGAAAGCCCACATGCAGCAACGAAGACCCAATTCGGCCAGTCAATCAATCAATCAATCAATAATATTTATTGCAAAAAATAATAATAATTTACATGGGAAGAGGATCTGTACATGAATAGATACATACAATGTTCAAGTGAACCTGATTGTGTGCACCTAAAACGCACAATATTCTAATCATTACCCCATTTAAAAAAATTAAAACCACTAACAACAATTAATGAGACATCAACTTATTGGGGTTTTTCCTGGCACATTCCATTGTAGTTTACAACCTAGGAACTTAAAGGAAGGCTCGGCTGCCCTAGTAACCAGATTAGGGAATGGAGAAATGCTGCCGCCTTGTGGCCTTTTGCCACAGCAGCAGCTTTAAACACAGGGCTAACAGTCACTTAATATTCACAGGAATTGTAGGGCTGCAAATGACACGTGTCCTAAAACAATGTCCTGGGGTAGGTAATGGCCAAAAAAGTTCAAAACACGGGAAATATTTTCAAGAAAACAATTTAAAGAGGTAAGTTTTACTCACTCTTCTATTTAAAAACAAAAGAAGAACATGGATCAAAGCTCAATATCGCGAATTATTGCTTGGATGTAAACCCAAACTACAAAAAGATTTCGCCACCCAATTTTCAAAATGCCATCAGTAAAAATGTCGACAAACAATGAATGCGGACGGGTTTGTGGACAAATGCATACCCACTATGCTGTTGGTTGGAGGTAAACCGGTAACAGGTAATCATGAGAACAGAATGGAGCTGCATTTAAAAGGTAAAAGTTGAGCTACCATATGATGCGGCCGATCCCCTAATGGGCCTACAACCTACAAAGACCAGAATCAGAAACACACAGATAGGCACACATGCAGTGCGGCAATATTTACAATAGCCAAGACATGCAAGCAAACAAAATGTCCATCAACAGATAAATGGACAGAGAAGAAGTGGTATATGTACCGAATGGCATACTAGCCTCGGAAAAAAGTGAACAATCCCGTTTTCATGACTACAGATGAGCCTAGAAATAATCATATTATCTTAAGTAAGTCAAAAGGGAATGACAAATATCTTATGATATCCTTTATAGAGGTTAGCCTAAGATTGCTACCAATGAACATATTTCCACAGAAAAAAGACACTCACAGACTTATAAGACAAACCAACGGTTAACCAAAATGAAAGTTGGGAGGATGGATAAATTAGGATTATGGGGGTAACATACATATACTCATGTATGTTCAATGTATATGAACATATGACATATACACTATATGAATTATGTGATCACCAATACATATAAAATACATAATGACCAAACACCTGCCATATACCAAGGGAGGTCTACTCAACACTCTGTAATAACATACATGGTAAGAGGATCCGAAGATGAACAGATATATGTATGAATAATTGACCAGATTCTGTACAGCCAGACAATCACAACACTCTATTCAAATTGACTTCGATAAGAATTAGAAATTACATTTAAAAAACACACCTAAGTAAGGAGACATAAACTTCTGGGGGTTTGTCCGAGCACTTTCCAGTCGAATTTACAACCGAGGAACACGACGTCCAGGAAGACTCCGTTGCCCTAGTAACAAGAGTTGAGAACGTAGAAATGCTGCCGCCTTGTGGCTGTTTCCCACAACAGCAGCTGTAAACATAGTGCTAATGGTCCCTTAACATTCACAAGGACTGCCGGGCTGTAAATGACACCTGCCCTCAGAAAAGGCCCTGGGGTAGGGAATAGCCAAGAAAATTCAACACATGACAAATTTTTCAAGCAGTCAATATGAAGAGGGAAGTTGTACTCACTCTTTAAAAAGAAAAAGGAAAAGAAAACAAAAGACATGCCTAAAGCTCAGTATAAGGAATTGTTAGATGCATGCAAATCCAACCTCCAAAAAGGTTTCAGCTCACACCAGTCAAATGACCATCAGCAAAAAGTCTACAAACTATAAATGCTGAAGGGGTTTTAGAGAACTGTGTACCTTCTAGCTGCTGGTGGGATGAAGAGTGGTAACAGCACAAACGACAACACAATGGAGGTGGTTTAAAAGGTAAAAATTGAGCTACCATATGATCCGGCAAGGCACCTTCTGGGCCTATAACCTAAGACCACCAGAATCGGAAAGACAGAGGCAGGCAAATGTGCACTGCAGCAATATTTAAATAGCCAAGACACGGGAGCAAAAAAAAGGTCCCGAAACAGATGAATGGACAAAGAAGAAGTGGTATATGTACTGAATGGAATATTAGCCACGAAAAAAATAAAACAATGCCATTTGCAGCACCACGGATGAGCCTAGAGATAATCACACAACGTGAAGTAAGTCAGAATGCGAAAGACAAATGTCCTATGATATCACTTATGTTATCTGAAAATTCATAAAAATGAACAAATTTCCATAGAGAAAGACAATCTCAGACTGAGAAGGCAAACTTATGGTTGAGCCAATGAAAAGGTGTGAGGAGTGGATAAATTAGGATATTCGGGTTAACAAACATATACTAATACCTATAAAATATATAATCACCAAAGACCTATGGAATACCTACAGTGGGCTACTCAACGCTCTGTAATAACCTACATGGAAAAGGATACAAAGATCAATAGATATATGTATATGTGTAAACGAACAAGATTCTGCACACCTAGCACAAACGACATGTTTCAATCAAATTGGCTCCGATAAAAACTAAAAATTAAAGACACAAACAAGAATTAAGGAGGCTAAAACTTCTGGGGCTCTGTCCTGGCACATTCCACTCTAATCTGCAACGTAAAATCACAACTTCCAGGAAGGTTCTGTTACCTTAGCAAGCAGAGTTGGTAACGTACAAATGGTGCCACCCAACGCCGCTTCCTCAAACGGCAGCTTTAAATCCACTACTAATGGTCACTAATATTCACAAGGACCGCAGGGGTGTAAATGACACATGCCCTCAGAAAATGTCCTGGAGTAGGGAAGGGCCAAAGAAATTCAAAACACGGCAAATTTTTCAAGAGGGCAATTTGAAGTTGTAAGTTTAACTCAATCTTAAAAAAAATAAAAGGGATATTGATGAAAGTTCAACATCAGGAATTATTAGACGCATGCAAATGCAAGCCACACAAAGTTGTCACCTCACACTAGTCAGAATGACCGTCAGCAAAAAGTCTACAAACAAGAGATGTTGAAGAAGTTGTGGAGAATAGCATAGCCTATAGCTCTAAGTGGGATGTGAAGTGGTAACAGCCAATAATAGGAACAGAATGGCAGTGCGTTGAAAAGGTAAACATTGAGTTACCATATGGTCCGGAAGGCTCACTGTTGGGCCTGGCACCTGTGAAGACCAGAATCCAAACGACACAGATGGAACATCGTGTACTGCAGCAGTATTTACCATAGCCAAGACATGGAAGCAACAAAAATGGCCATCACCAGATGAATGGACGAAAGAGAGGTCCGTGTACACAATGGAATATCACACACAGAAAAGAATTGAAACAATGCCGTTTGCAGCACCATAGACGACGCTACAAATAATCATACAACTTGAAGTAAGTCAGAAAGCGAGAGACACATATCCTATGATATCACGTATAGGTGTTATGTAAAAATTGATATTAATGAACTTCTTTCCACAGAGAAGGACACTCACATATTCAGAAAACAAACTTGTGGTTAACCAAATGGAAAGGTGTGAGGAACGTATAACGGAGGAGATTGGGTTTAACAGACATATGCTAATACTTATAAAATATCGAATCGCCAAAGACATACCAAATAACAAGAGAGGTCTACACAGCATTCCGCAATAACCTATATGGAACAGGATCCAAACATGAAAAGATATATGTATCAATGAAACAGATTCTGTACACCTAGAACCAACACAGCATTGCAACCAAATTTGCTCTGAGAAAAATAAAAATTAAACTAAGAATATCAACACCAAATAAGAAGACATAAGTTTGAGGGGGTTTGTCCTGGCACATTCCACTCTAATTTGCAACCTACAAACAGGACTTCCAGGAAGGCTCTGTTGCCCTAGTAACCAGAGTTGGGAATATAGAAATGCCACCGGTTTGTGGCCGTTTCCTGCAACAGCAGCTTTAAACCCAGTGCTATTGGTCACTGCATATTCACAATTACTACAGGGTTGTAAATGACACCTGCCCTCAAAAAATGTCCTGGTGTAGGTAATGGCGAAAAGAATTCAGAACACGGCCAATGTTTTCAAGGAAACAGTTTGAAGAGGTAAGTTTTACTCTTTTCCTGTTAAAAGAAAAAACACCGGACGTGGATAAAAGCTCAATATCGGGAATTATTCGACGCATGCAAATCCAAAGTACAAAAAGGTATCACCACCGAACACTCAAAATGCCATCACTAAAAGGTCTACAAACAATAAATGCTGAAGGGGTTTTAGAGAACTGTGTACCCTCTACTTGCTGGTGGGATGTAAACTGGTAACAGCCAGTAGTGAGAACAGAATGGAGGTGCATTTAAAGGTAAAACTTGATCTACCATATGATCTAGTAGGCCCACTGCTGGCCCTATCCCCTGAGAAGACCAGAATCCGAAAGACACAGGCTGGCAATCCTGCACTGCATCAATATTTAGCAGAGCCAAGGCTTGGAAGCAACCAAAATGTCCATCAACCGATGAATGCACAAAGAAGAAGTGGTCCATGTACACAACGGAATATTCGCCATGGAAAAGAATGAAACACTGCTCTTTCCAGCACAATAGGTGAGCCTAGAGATAATCACAGAACATGAGGTAAGTCGGAAAGCAGACGACAAATATCCTGTGATATCACTACTAGGTGTTACCTAATTAACTGACACAAGTCAACATATTTCCACAGAGAAGGAGACTCACAGACATAGAGAATAAACTAGGGTTATCTAAACGGAAAGGTGGGAGGAATGGATACATTAAGATTAGGGTTACCATACACATACAAATACATATTAAATACATATATCAAAAAGACCCATCCTATACCCAGGTCGGTCTACTGAACGCTCTGTAATAATTTACATGGGGGCTTCCTTGGTGGGGTGGGGGTTAAGAATCCGCCTGCCAATGCAGGGGACACAGGTTCGATCCCTGGTCCGCGAAGAACCCACATGCTGCAGAGCAATTAAACCCGTGCACCACAACCACTGAGCCTGCGCTCTAGAGGCCACGAGCCACCACTACTGAGCCCACACGCCACAACTGCTGAAGCCCACACGCCGAGAACCCGTGCTGTGCAACAAGAGAAGCCACTGCAGTGAGCAGCCCGTGCACCGCAACGAAGACTAGCCCCCGCTCACTGCAACTAGAGAAAGCCCACATGCAGCAACGAAGACCCAATTCGGCCAATCAATCAATCAATCAATCAATAATATTTATTGCAAAAAATAATAATAATTTACATGGGAAGAGGATCTGTACATGAATAGATACATACAATGTTCAAGTGAACCTGATTCTGTGCACCTAGAACGCACAATATTCTAATCATTACCCCATTTAAAAAAATTAAAACCACTAACAACAATTAATGAGACATCAACTTATTGGGGTTTTTCCTGGCACATTCCATTGTAGTTTACAACCTAGGAACTTAAAGGAAGGCTCGGCTGCCCTAGTAACCAGATTAGGGAATGGAGAAATGCTGCCGCCTTGTGGCCTTTTGCCACAGCAGCAGCTTTAAACACAGGGCTAACAGTCACTTAATATTCACAGGAATTGTAGGGCTGCAAATGACACGTGTCCTAAAACAATGTCCTGGGGTAGGTAATGGCCAAAAAAGTTCAAAACACGGGAAATATTTTCAAGAAAACAATTTAAAGAGGTAAGTTTTACTCACTCTTCTATTTAAAAACAAAAGAAGAACATGGATCAAAGCTCAATATCGCGAATTATTGCTTGGATGTAAACCCAAACTACAAAAAGATTTCGCCACCCAATTTTCAAAATGCCATCAGTAAAAATGTCGACAAACAATGAATGCGGACAGGTTTGTGGACAAATGCATACCCACTATGCTGTTGGTTGGAGGTAAACCGGTAAAAGGTAATCATGAGAACAGAATGGAGCTGCATTTAAAAGGTAAAAGTTGAGCTACCATATGATGCGGCCGATCCCCTAATGGGCCTACAACCTACAAAGATCAGAATCAGAAACACACAGATAGGCACACATGCAGTGCGGCAATATTTACAATAGCCAAGACATGCAAGCAAACAAAATGTCCATCAACAGATAAATGGACAGAGAAGAAGTGGTATATGTACCGAATGGCATACTAGCCTCGGAAAAAAGTGAACAATCCCGTTTTCATGACTACAGATGAGCCTAGAAATAATCATATTATCTTAAGTAAGTCAAAAGGGAATGACAAATATCTTATGATATCCTTTATAGAGGTTAGCCTAAGATTGCTACCAATGAACATATTTCCACAGAAAAAAGACACTCACAGACTTATAAGACAAACCAACGGTTAACCAAAATGAAAGTTGGGAGGATGGATAAATTAGGATTATGTGGGTAACATACATATACTCATGTATGTTCAATGTATATGAACATATGACATATACACTATATGAATTATGTGATCACCAATACATATAAAATACATAATGACCAAACACCTGCCAAATACCAAGGGAGGTCTACTCAACACTCTGTAATAACATACATGGTAAGAGGATCCGAAGATGAACAGATATATGTATGAATAATTGACCAGATTCTGTACAGCCAGACAATCACAACACTCTATTCAAATTGACTTCGATAAGAATTAGAAATTACATTTAAAAAACACACCTAAGTAAGGAGACATAAACTTCTGGGGGTTTGTCCGAGCACTTTCCAGTCGAATTTACAACCGAGGAACACGACGTCCAGGAAGACTCCGTTGCCCTAGTAACAAGAGTTGAGAACGTAGAAATGCTGCCGCCTTGTGGCTGTTTCCCACAACAGCAGCTGTAAACATAGTGCTAATGGTCCCTTAACATTCACAAGGACTGCCGGGCTGTAAATGACACCTGCCCTCAGAAAAGACCCTGGGGTAGGGAATAGCCAAGAAAATTCAACACATGACAAATTTTTCAAGCAGTCAATATGAAGAGGGAAGTTGTACTCACTCTTTAAAAAGAAAAAGGAAAAGAAAACAAAAGACATGCCTAAAGCTCAGTATAAGGAATTGTTAGATGCATGCAAATCCAACCTCCAAAAAGGTTTCAGCTCACACCAGTCAAATGACCATCAGCAAAAAGTCTACAAACTATAAATGCTGAAGGGGTTTTAGAGAACTGTGTACCTTCTAGCTGCTGGTGGGATAAAGAGTGGTAACAGCACAAACGACAACACAATGGAGGTGGTTTAAAAGGTAAAAATTGAGCTACCATATGATCCGGCAAGGCACCTTCTGGGCCTATAACCTAAGACCACCAGAATCGGAAAGACAGAGGCAGGCAAATGTGCACTGCAGCAATATTTAAATAGCCAAGACACGGGAGCAAAAAAAAGGTCCCGAAACAGATGAATGGACAAAGAAGAAGTGGTATATGTACTGAATGGAATATTAGCCACGAAAAAAATAAAACAATGCCATTTGCAGCACCACGGATGAGCCTAGAGATAATCACACAACGTGAAGTAAGTCAGAATGCGAAAGACAAATGTCCTATGATATCACTTATGTTATCTGAAAATTCATAAAAATGAACAAATTTCCATAGAGAAAGACAATCTCAGACTGAGAAGGCAAACTTATGGTTGAGCCAATGAAAAGGTGTGAGGAGTGGATAAATTAGGATATTCGGGTTAACAAACATATACTAATACCTATAAAATATATAATCACCAAAGACCTATGGAATACCTACAGTGGGCTACTCAACACTCTGTAATAACCTACATGGAAAAGGATACAATGATCAATAGATATATGTATATGTGTAAACGAACAAGATTCTGCACACCTAGCACAAACGACATGTTTCAATCAAATTGGCTCCGATAAAAACTAAAAATTAAAGACACAAACAAGAATTAAGGAGGCTAAAACTTCTGGGGCTCTGTCCTGGCACATTCCACTCTAATCTGCAACGTAAAATCACAACTTCCAGGAAGGTTCTGTTACCTTAGCAAGCAGAGTTGGTAACGTACAAATGGTGCCACCCAACGCCGCTTCCTCAAACGGCAGCTTTAAATCCACTACTAATGGTCACTAATATTCACAAGGACCGCAGGGGTGTAAATGACACATGCCCTCAGAAAATGTCCTGGAGTAGGGAAGGGCCAAAGAAATTCAAAACACGGCAAATTTTTCAAGAGGGCAATTTGAAGTTGTAAGTTTAACTCAATCTTAAAAAAAATAAAAGGGATATTGATGAAAGTTCAACATCAGGAATTATTAGACGCATGCAAATGCAAGCCACACAAAGTTGTCACCTCACACTAGTCAGAATGACCATCAGCAAAAAGTCTACAAACAAGAGATGTTGAAGAAGTTGTGGAGAATAGCATAGCCTATAGCTCTAAGTGGGATGTGAAGTGGTAACAGCCAATAATAGGAACAGAATGGCAGTGCGTTGAAAAGGTAAACATTGAGTTACCATATGGTCCGGAAGGCTCACTGTTGGGCCTGGCACCTGTGAAGACCAGAATCCAAACGACACAGATGGAACATCGTGTACTGCAGCAGTATTTACCATAGCCAAGACATGGAAGCAACAAAAATGGCCATCACCAGATGAATGGACGAAAGAGAGGTCCGTGTACACAATGGAATATCACACACAGAAAAGAATTGAAACAATGCCGTTTGCAGCACCATAGACGACGCTACAAATAATCATACAACTTGAAGTAAGTCAGAAAGCGAGAGACACATATCCTATGATATCACGTATAGGTGTTATGTAAAAATTGATATTAATGAACTTCTTTCCACAGAGAAGGACACTCACATATTCAGAAAACAAACTTGTGGTTAACCAAATGGAAAGGTGTGAGGAACGTATAACGGAGGAGATTGGGTTTAACAGACATATGCTAATACTTATAAAATATCGAATCGCCAAAGACATACCAAATACCAAGAGAGGTCTACACAGCATTCCGCAATAACCTATATGGAACAGGATCCAAACATGAAAAGATATATGTATCAATGAAACAGATTCTGTACACCTAGAACCAACACAGCATTGCAACCAAATTTGCTCTGAGAAAAATAAAAATTAAACTAAGAATATCAACACCAAATAAGAAGACATAAGTTTGAGGGGGTTTGTCCTGGCACATTCCACTCTAATTTGCAACCTACAAACAGGACTTCCAGGAAGGCTCTGTTGCCCTAGTAACCAGAGTTGGGAATATAGAAATGCCGCCGGTTTGTGGCCGTTTCCTGCAACAGCAGCTTTAAACCCAGTGCTATTGGTCACTGCATATTCACAATTACTACAGGGTTGTAAATGACACCTGCCCTCAAAAAATGTCCTGGTGTAGGTAATGGCGAAAAGAATTCAGAACACGGCCAATGTTTTCAAGGAAACAGTTTGAAGAGGTAAGTTTTACTCTTTTCCTGTTAAAAGAAAAAACACCGGACGTGGATAAAAGCTCAATATCGGGAATTATTCGACGCATGCAAATCCAAAGTACAAAAAGGTATCACCACCGAACACTCAAAATGCCATCACTAAAAGGTCTACAAACAATAAATGCTGAAGGGGTTTTAGAGAACTGTGTACCCTCTACTTGCTGGTGGGATGTAAACTGGTAACAGCCAGTAGTGAGAACAGAATGGAGGTGCATTTAAAGGTAAAACTTGATCTACCATATGATCTAGTAGGCCCACTGCTGGCCCTATCCCCTGAGAAGACCAGAATCCGAAAGACACAGGCTGGCAATCCTGCACTGCATCAATATTTAGCAGAGCCAAGGCTTGGAAGCAACCAAAATGTCCATCAACCGATGAATGCACAAAGAAGAAGTGGTCCATGTACACAACGGAATATTCGCCATGGAAAAGAATGAAACACTGCTCTTTCCAGCACCATAGGTGAGCCTAGAGATAATCACAGAACGTGAGGTAAGTCGGAAAGCAGACGACAAATATCCTGTGATATCACTACTAGGTGTTACCTAATTAACTGACACAAGTGAACATATTTCCACAGAGAAGGAGACTCACAGACATAGAGAATAAACTAGGGTTATCTAAACGGAAAGGTGGGAGGAATGGATACATTAAGATTAGGGTTACCATACACATACAAATACATATTAAATACATATATCAAAAAGACCCATCCTATACCCAGGTCGGTCTACTGAACGCTCTGTAATAATTTACATGGGGGCTTCCTTGGTGGGGTGGGGGTTAAGAATCCGCCTGCCAATGCAGGGGACACAGGTTCGATCCCTGGTCCGCGAAGAACCCACATGCTGCAGAGCAATTAAACCCGTGCACCACAACCACTGAGCCTGCGCTCTAGAGGCCACGAGCCACCACTACTGAGCCCACACGCCACAACTGCTGAAGCCCACACGCCGAGAACCCGTGCTGTGCAACAAGAGAAGCCACTGCAGTGAGCAGCCCGTGCACCGCAACGAAGACTAGCCCCCGCTCACTGCAACTAGAGAAAGCCCACATGCAGCAACGAAGACCCAATTCGGCCAATCAATCAATCAATCAATCAATAATATTTATTGCAAAAAATAATAATAATTTACATGGGAAGAGGATCTGTACATGAATAGATACATACAATGTTCAAGTGAACCTGATTGTGTGCACCTAGAACGCACAATATTCTAATCATTACCCCAATTAAAAAAATTAAAACCACTAACAACAATTAATGAGACATAAACTTATTGGGGTTTTTCCTGGCATATTCCATTATAGTTTACAACCTAGGAACTTAAAGGAAGGCTCGGCTGCCCTAGTAACCAGATTTGGGAATGGAGACATGCTGCCGCCTTGTGGCCTTTTGCCACAGCAGCAGCTTTAAACACAGGGCTTACGGTCACTTAATATTCACAGGAATTGTAGGGCTGTAAATGACACGTGTCCTAAAACAATGTCCTGGGGTAGGTAATGGCCAAAAAAGTTCAAAACACGGGAAATATTTTCAAGAAAACAATTTAAAGAGGTAAGTTTTACTCACTCTTCTATTTAAAAACAAAAGAAGAACATGGATCAAAGCTCAATATCGCGAATTATTGCTTGGATGTAAACCCAAACTACAAAAAGATTTCGCCACCCAATTTTCAAAATGCCATCAGTAAAAATGTCGACAAACAATGAATGCGGACGGGTTTGTGGACAAATGCATACCCACTATGCTGTTGGTTGGAGGTAAACCGGTAACAGGTAATCATGAGAACAGAATGGAGCTGCATTTAAAAGGTAAAAGTTGAGCTACCATATGATGCGGCCGATCCCCTAATGGGCCTACAACCTACAAAGACCAGAATCAGAAACACACCGATAGGCACACATGCAGTGCGGCAATATTTACAATAGCCAAGACATGCAAGCAAACAAAATGTCCATCAACAGATAAATGGACAGAGAAGAAGTGGTATATGTACCGAATGGCATACTAGCCTCGGAAAAAAGTGAACAATCCCGTTTTCATGACTACAGATGAGCCTAGAAATAATCATATTATCTTAAGTAAGTCAAAAGGGAATGACAAATATCTTATGATATCCTTTATAGAGGTTAGCCTAAGATTGCTACCAATGAACATATTTCCACAGAAAAAAGACACTCACAGACTTATAAGACAAACCAACGGTTAACCAAAATGAAAGTTGGGAGGATGGATAAATTAGGATTATGGGGGTAACATACATATACTAATGTATGTTCAATGTATATGAACATATGACATATACACTATATGAATTATGTGATCACCAATACATATAAAATACATAATGACCAAACACCTGCCAAATACCAAGGGAGGTCTACTCAACACTCTGTAATAACATACATGGTAAGAGGATCCGAAGATGAACAGATATATGTATGAATAATTGACCAGATTCTGTACAGCCAGACAATCACAACACTCTATTCAAATTGACTTCGATAAGAATTAGAAATTACATTTAAAAAACACACCTAAGTAAGGAGACATAAACTTCTGGGGGTTTGTCCGAGCACATTCCAGTCGAATTTACAACCGAGGAACACGACGTCCAGGAAGACTCCGTTGCCCTAGTAACAAGAGTTGAGAACGTAGAAATGCTGCCGCCTTGTGGCTGTTTCCCACAACAGCAGCTGTAAACATAGTGCTAATGGTCCCTTAACATTCACAAGGACTGCCGGGCTGTAAATGACACCTGCCCTCAGAAAAGGCCCTGGGGTAGGGAATAGCCAAGAAAATTCAACACATGACAAATTTTTCAAGCAGTCAATATGAAGAGGGAAGTTGTACTCACTCTTTAAAAAGAAAAAGGAAAAGAAAACAAAAGACATGCCTAAAGCTCAGTATAAGGAATTGTTAGATGCATGCAAATCCAACCTCCAAAAAGGTTTCAGCTCACACCAGTCAAATGACCATCAGCAAAAAGTCTACAAACTATAAATGCTGAAGGGGTTTTAGAGAACTGTGTACCTTCTAGCTGCTGGTGGGATGAAGAGTGGTAACAGCACAAACGACAACACAATGGAGGTGGTTTAAAAGGTAAAAATTGAGCTACCATATGATCCGGCAAGGCACCTTCTGGGCCTATAACCTAAGACCACCAGAATCGGAAAGACAGAGGCAGGCAAATGTGCACTGCAGCAATATTTAAATAGCCAAGACACGGGAGCAAAAAAAAGGTCCCGAAACAGATGAATGGACAAAGAAGAAGTGGTATATGTACTGAATGGAATATTAGCCACGAAAAAAATAAAACAATGCCATTTGCAGCACCACGGATGAGCCTAGAGATAATCACACAACGTGAAGTAAGTCAGAATGCGAAAGACAAATGTCCTATGATATCACTTATGTTATCTGAAAATTCATAAAAATGAACAAATTTCCATAGAGAAAGACAATCTCAGACTGAGAAGGCAAACTTATGGTTGAGCCAATGAAAAGGTGTGAGGAGTGGATAAATTAGGATATTCGGGGTAACAAACATATACTAATACCTATAAAATATATAATCACCAAAGACCTATGGAATACCTACAGTGGGCTACTCAACACTCTGTAATAACCTACATGGAAAAGGATACAATGATCAATAGATATATGTATATGTGTAAACGAACAAGATTCTGCACACCTAGCACAAACGACATGTTTCAATCAAATTGGCTCCGATAAAAACTAAAAATTAAAGACACAAACAAGAATTAAGGAGGCTAAAACTTCTGGGGCTCTGTCCTGGCACATTCCACTCTAATCTGCAACGTAAAATCACAACTTCCAGGAAGGTTCTGTTACCTTAGCAAGCAGAGTTGGTAACGTACAAATGGTGCCACCCAACGCCGCTTCCTCAAACGGCAGCTTTAAATCCACTACTAATGGTCACTAATATTCACAAGGACCGCAGGGGTGTAAATGACACATGCCCTCAGAAAATGTCCTGGAGTAGGGAAGGGCCAAAGAAATTCAAAACACGGCAAATTTTTCAAGAGGGCAATTTGAAGTTGTAAGTTTAACTCAATCTTAAAAAAAATAAAAGGGATATTGATGAAAGTTCAACAACAGGAATTATTAGACGCATGCAAATGCAAGCCACACAAAGTTGTCACCTCACACTAGTCAGAATGACCATCAGCAAAAAGTCTACAAACAAGAGATGTTGAAGAAGTTGTGGAGAATAGCATAGCCTATAGCTCTAAGTGGGATGTGAAGTGGTAACAGCCAATAATAGGAACAGAATGGCAGTGCGTTGAAAACGTAAACATTGAGTTACCATATGGTCCGGAAGGCTCACTGTTGGGCCTGGCACCTGTGAAGACCAGAATCCAAACGACACAGATGGAACATCGTGTACTGCAGCAGTATTTACCATAGCCAAGACATGGAAGCAACAAAAATGGCCATCACCAGATGAATGGACGAAAGAGAGGTCCGTGTACACAATGGAATATCACACACAGAAAAGAATTGAAACAATGCCGTTTGCAGCACCATAGACGACGCTACAAATAATCATACAACTTGAAGTAAGTCAGAAAGCGAGAGACACATATCCTATGATATCACGTATAGGTGTTATGTAAAAATTGATATTAATGAACTTCTTTCCACAGAGAAGGACACTCACATATTCAGAAAACAAACTTGTGGTTAACCAAATGGAAAGGTGTGAGGAACGTATAACGGAGGAGATTGGGTTTAACAGACATATGCTAATACTTATAAAATATCGAATCGCCAAAGACATACCAAATACCAAGAGAGGTCTACACAGCATTCCGCAATAACCTATATGGAACAGGATCCAAACATGAAAAGATATATGTATCAATGAAACAGATTCTGTACACCTAGAACCAACACAGCATTGCAACCAAATTTGCTCTGAGAAAAATAAAAATTAAACTAAGAATATCAACACCAAATAAGAAGACATAAGTTTGAGGGGGTTTGTCCTGGCACATTCCACTCTAATTTGCAACCTACAAACAGGACTTCCAGGAAGGCTCTGTTGCCCTAGTAACCAGAGTTGGGAATATAGAAATGCCGCCGGTTTGTGGCCGTTTCCTGCAACAGCAGCTTTAAACCCAGTGCTATTGGTCACTGCATATTCACAATTACTACAGGGTTGTAAATGACACCTGCCCTCAAAAAATGTCCTGGTGTAGGTAATGGCGAAAAGAATTCAGAACACGGCCAATGTTTTCAAGGAAACAGTTTGAAGAGGTAAGTTTTACTCTTTTCCTGTTAAAAGAAAAAACACCGGACGTGGATAAAAGCTCAATATCGGGAATTATTCGACGCATGCAAATCCAAAGTACAAAAAGGTATCACCACCGAACACTCAAAATGCCATCACTAAAAGGTCTACAAACAATAAATGCTGAAGGGGTTTTAGAGAACTGTGTACCCTCTACTTGCTGGTGGGATGTAAACTGGTAACAGCCAGTAGTGAGAACAGAATGGAGGTGCATTTAAAGGTAAAACTTGATCTACCATATGATCTAGTAGGCCCACTGCTGGCCCTATCCCCTGAGAAGACCAGAATCCGAAAGACACAGGCTGGCAATCCTGCACTGCATCAATATTTAGCAGAGCCAAGGCTTGGAAGCAACCAAAATGTCCATCAACCGATGAATGCACAAAGAAGAAGTGGTCCATGTACACAACGGAATATTCGCCATGGAAAAGAATGAAACACTGCTCTTTCCAGCACCATAGGTGAGCCTAGAGATAATCACAGAACGTGAGGTAAGTCGGAAAGCAGACGACAAATATCCTGTGATATCACTACTAGGTGTTACCTAATTAACTGACACAAGTGAACATATTTCCACAGAGAAGGAGACTCACAGACATAGAGAATAAACTAGGGTTATCTAAACGGAAAGGTGGGAGGAATGGATACATTAAGATTAGGGTTACCATACACATACAAATACATATTAAATACATATATCAAAAAGACCCATCCTATACCCAGGTCGGTCTACTGAACGCTCTGTAATAATTTACATGGGGGCTTCCTTGGTGGGGTGGGGGTTAAGAATCCGCCTGCCAATGCAGGGGACACAGGTTCGATCCCTGGTCCGCGAAGAACCCACATGCTGCAGAGCAATTAAACCCGTGCACCACAACCACTGAGCCTGCGCTCTAGAGGCCACGAGCCACCACTACTGAGCCCACACGCCACAACTGCTGAAGCCCACACGCCGAGAACCCGTGCTGTGCAACAAGAGAAGCCACTGCAGTGAGCAGCCCGTGCACCGCAACGAAGACTAGCCCCCGCTCACTGCAACTAGAGAAAGCCCACATGCAGCAACGAAGACCCAATTCGGCCAATCAATCAATCAATCAATCAATAATATTTATTGCAAAAAATAATAATAATTTACATGGGAAGAGGATCTGTACATGAATAGATACATACAATGTTCAAGTGAACCTGATTGTGTGCACCTAGAACGCACAATATTCTAATCATTACCCCAATTAAAAAAATTAAAACCACTAACAACAATTAATGAGACATCAACTTATTGGGGTTTTTCCTGGCATATTCCATTATAGTTTACAACCTAGGAACTTAAAGGAAGGCTCGGCTGCCCTAGTAACTAGATTTGGGAATGGAGACATGCTGCCGCCTTGTGGCCTTTTGCCACAGCAGCAGCTTTAAACACAGGGCTTACGGTCACTTAATATTCACAGGAATTGTAGGGCTGTAAATGACACGTGTCCTAAAACAATGTCCTGGGGTAGGTAATGGCCAAAAAAGTTCAAAACACGGGAAATATTTTCAAGAAAACAATTTAAAGAGGTAAGTTTTACTCACTCTTCTATTTAAAAACAAAAGAAGAACATGGATCAAAGCTCAATATCGCGAATTATTGCTTGGATGTAAACCCAAACTACAAAAAGATTTCGCCACCCAATTTTCAAAATGCCATCAGTAAAAATGTCGACAAACAATGAATGCGGACGGGTTTGTGGACAAATGCATACCCACTATGCTGTTGGTTGGAGGTAAACCGGTAACAGGTAATCATGAGAACAGAATGGAGCTGCATTTAAAAGGTAAAAGTTGAGCTACCATATGATGCGGCCGATCCCCTAATGGGCCTACAACCTACAAAGACCAGAATCAGAAACACACCGATAGGCACACATGCAGTGCGGCAATATTTACAATAGCCAAGACATGCAAGCAAACAAAATGTCCATCAACAGATAAATGGACAGAGAAGAAGTGGTATATGTACCGAATGGCATACTAGCCTCGGAAAAAAGTGAACAATCCCGTTTTCATGACTACAGATGAGCCTAGAAATAATCATATTATCTTAAGTAAGTCAAAAGGGAATGACAAATATCTTATGATATCCTTTATAGAGGTTAGCCTAAGATTGCTACCAATGAACATATTTCCACAGAAAAAAGACACTCACAGACTTATAAGACAAACCAACGGTTAACCAAAATGAAAGTTGGGAGGATGGATAAATTAGGATTATGGGGGTAACATACATATACTAATGTATGTTCAATGTATATGAACATATGACATATACACTATATGAATTATGTGATCACCAATACATATAAAATACATAATGACCAAACACCTGCCAAATACCAAGGGAGGTCTACTCAACACTCTGTAATAACATACATGGTAAGAGGATCCGAAGATGAACAGATATATGTATGAATAATTGACCAGATTCTGTACAGCCAGACAATCACAACACTCTATTCAAATTGACTTCGATAAGAATTAGAAATTACATTTAAAAAACACACCTAAGTAAGGAGACATAAACTTCTGGGGGTTTGTCCGAGCACATTCCAGTCGAATTTACAACCGAGGAACACGACGTCCAGGAAGACTCCGTTGCCCTAGTAACAAGAGTTGAGAACGTAGAAATGCTGCCGCCTTGTGGCTGTTTCCCACAACAGCAGCTGTAAACATAGTGCTAATGGTCCCTTAACATTCACAAGGACTGCCGGGCTGTAAATGACACCTGCCCTCAGAAAAGGCCCTGGGGTAGGGAATAGCCAAGAAAATTCAACACATGACAAATTTTTCAAGCAGTCAATATGAAGAGGGAAGTTGTACTCACTCTTTAAAAAGAAAAAGGAAAAGAAAACAAAAGACATGCCTAAAGCTCAGTATAAGGAATTGTTAGATGCATGCAAATCCAACCTCCAAAAAGGTTTCAGCTCACACCAGTCAAATGACCATCAGCAAAAAGTCTACAAACTATAAATGCTGAAGGGGTTTTAGAGAACTGTGTACCTTCTAGCTGCTGGTGGGATGAAGAGTGGTAACAGCACAAACGACAACACAATGGAGGTGGTTTAAAAGGTAAAAATTGAGCTACCATATGATCCGGCAAGGCACCTTCTGGGCCTATAACCTAAGACCACCAGAATCGGAAAGACAGAGGCAGGCAAATGTGCACTGCAGCAATATTTAAATAGCCAAGACACGGGAGCAAAAAAAAGGTCCCGAAACAGATGAATGGACAAAGAAGAAGTGGTATATGTACTGAATGGAATATTAGCCACGAAAAAAATAAAACAATGCCATTTGCAGCACCACGGATGAGCCTAGAGATAATCACACAACGTGAAGTAAGTCAGAATGCGAAAGACAAATGTCCTATGATATCACTTATGTTATCTGAAAATTCATAAAAATGAACAAATTTCCATAGAGAAAGACAATCTCAGACTGAGAAGGCAAACTTATGGTTGAGCCAATGAAAAGGTGTGAGGAGTGGATAAATTAGGATATTCGGGTTAACAAACATATACTAATACCTATAAAATATATAATCACCAAAGACCTATGGAATACCTACAGTGGGCTACTCAACACTCTGTAATAACCTACATGGAAAAGGATACAATGATCAATAGATATATGTATATGTGTAAACGAACAAGATTCTGCACACCTAGCACAAACGACATGTTTCAATCAAATTGGCTCCGATAAAAACTAAAAATTAAAGACACAAACAAGAATTAAGGAGGCTAAAACTTCTGGGGCTCTGTCCTGGCACATTCCACTCTAATCTGCAACGTAAAATCACAACTTCCAGGAAGGTTCTGTTACCTTAGCAAGCAGAGTTGGTAACGTACAAATGGTGCCACCCAACGCCGCTTCCTCAAACGGCAGCTTTAAATCCACTACTAATGGTCACTAATATTCACAAGGACCGCAGGGGTGTAAATGACACATGCCCTCAGAAAATGTCCTGGAGTAGGGAAGGGCCAAAGAAATTCAAAACACGGCAAATTTTTCAAGAGGGCAATTTGAAGTTGTAAGTTTAACTCAATCTTAAAAAAAATAAAAGGGATATTGATGAAAGTTCAACATCAGGAATTATTAGACGCATGCAAATGCAAGCCACACAAAGTTGTCACCTCACACTAGTCAGAATGACCATCAGCAAAAAGTCTACAAACAAGAGATGTTGAAGAAGTTGTGGAGAATAGCATAGCCTATAGCTCTAAGTGGGATGTGAAGTGGTAACAGCCAATAATAGGAACAGAATGGCAGTGCGTTGAAAAGGTAAACATTGAGTTACCATATGGTCCGGAAGGCTCACTGTTGGGCCTGGCACCTGTGAAGACCAGAATCCAAACGACACAGATGGAACATCGTGTACTGCAGCAGTATTTACCATAGCCAAGACATGGAAGCAACAAAAATGGCCATCACCAGATGAATGGACGAAAGAGAGGTCCGTGTACACAATGGAATATCACACACAGAAAAGAATTGAAACAATGCCGTTTGCAGCACCATAGACGACGCTACAAATAATCATACAACTTGAAGTAAGTCAGAAAGCGAGAGACACATATCCTATGATATCACGTATAGGTGTTATGTAAAAATTGATATTAATGAACTTCTTTCCACAGAGAAGGACACTCACATATTCAGAAAACAAACTTGTGGTTAACCAAATGGAAAGGTGTGAGGAACGTATAACGGAGGAGATTGGGTTTAACAGACATATGCTAATACTTATAAAATATCGAATCGCCAAAGACATACCTAATACCAAGAGAGGTCTACACAGCATTCTGCAATAACCTATATGGAACAGGATCCAAACATGAAAAGATATATGTATCAATGAAACAGATTCTGTACACCTAGAACCAACACAGCATTGCAACCAAATTTGCTCTGAGAAAAATAAAAATTAAACTAAGAATATCAACACCAAATAAGAAGACATAAGTTTGAGGGGGTTTGTCCTGGCACATTCCACTCTAATTTGCAACCTACAAACAGGACTTCCAGGAAGGCTCTGTTGCCCTAGTAACCAGAGTTGGGAATATAGAAATGCCGCCGGTTTGTGGCCGTTTCCTGCAACAGCAGCTTTAAACCCAGTGCTATTGGTCACTGCATATTCACAATTACTACAGGGTTGTAAATGACACCTGCCCTCAAAAAATGTCCTGGTGTAGGTAATGGCGAAAAGAATTCAGAACACGGCCAATGTTTTCAAGGAAACAGTTTGAAGAGGTAAGTTTTACTCTTTTCCTGTTAAAAGAAAAAACACCGGACGTGGATAAAAGCTCAATATCGGGAATTATTCGACGCATGCAAATCCAAAGTACAAAAAGGTATCACCACCGAACACTCAAAATGCCATCACTAAAAGGTCTACAAACAATAAATGCTGAAGGGGTTTTAGAGAACTGTGTACCCTCTACTTGCTGGTGGGATGTAAACTGGTAACAGCCAGTAGTGAGAACAGAATGGAGGTGCATTTAAAGGTAAAACTTGATCTACCATATGATCTAGTAGGCCCACTGCTGGCCCTATCCCCTGAGAAGACCAGAATCCGAAAGACACAGGCTGGCAATCCTGCACTGCATCAATATTTAGCAGAGCCAAGGCTTGGAAGCAACCAAAATGTCCATCAACCGATGAATGCACAAAGAAGAAGTGGTCCATGTACACAACGGAATATTCGCCATGGAAAAGAATGAAACACTGCTCTTTCCAGCACCATAGGTGAGCCTAGAGATAATCACAGAACATGAGGTAAGTCGGAAAGCAGACGACAAATATCCTGTGATATCACTACTAGGTGTTACCTAATTAACTGACACAAGTCAACATATTTCCACAGAGAAGGAGACTCACAGACATAGAGAATAAACTAGGGTTATCTAAACGGAAAGATGGGAGGAATGGATACATTAAGATTAGGGTTACCATACACATACAAATACATATTAAATACATATATCAAAAAGACCCATCCTATACCCAGGTCGGTCTACTGAACGCTCTGTAATAATTTACATGGGGGCTTCCTTGGTGGGGTGGGGGTTAAGAATCCGCCTGCCAATGCAGGGGACACAGGTTCGATCCCTGGTCCGCGAAGAACCCACATGCTGCAGAGCAATTAAACCCGTGCACCACAACCACTGAGCCTGCGCTCTAGAGGCCACGAGCCACCACTACTGAGCCCACACGCCACAACTCCTGAAGCCCACACGCCGAGAACCCGTGCTGTGCAACAAGAGAAGCCACTGCAGTGAGCAGCCCGTGCACCGCAACGAAGACTAGCCCCCGCTCACTGCAACTAGAGAAAGCCCACATGCAGCAACGAAGACCCAATTCGGCCAATCAATCAATCAATCAATCAATAATATTTATTGCAAAAAATAATAATAATTTACATGGGAAGAGGATCTGTACATGAATAGATACATACAATGTTCAAGTGAACCTGATTGTGTGCACCTAGAACGCACAATATTCTAATCATTACCCCATTTAAAAACATTAAAACCACTAACAACAATTAATGAGACATCAACTTCTTGGGGTTTTTCCTGGCACATTCCATTGTAGTTTACAACCTAGGAACTTAAAGGAAGGCTCGGCTGCCCTAGTAACCAGATTAGGGAATGGAGAAATGCTGCCGCCTTGTGGCCTTTTGCCACAGCAGCAGCTTTAAACACAGGGCTAACAGTCACTTAATATTCACAGGAATTGTAGGGCTGCAAATGACACGTGTCCTAAAACAATGTCCTGGGGTAGGTAATGGCCAAAAAAGTTCAAAACACGGGAAATATTTTCAAGAAAACAATTTAAAGAGGTAAGTTTTACTCACTCTTCTATTTAAAAACAAAAGAAGAACATGGATCAAAGCTCAATATCGCGAATTATTGCTTGGATGTAAACCCAAACTACAAAAAGATTTCGCCACCCAATTTTCAAAATGCCATCAGTAAAAATGTCGACAAACAATGAATGCGGACGGGTTTGTGGACAAATGCATACCCACTATGCTGTTGGTTGGAGGTAAACCGGTAACAGGTAATCATGAGAACAGAATGGAGCTGCATTTAAAAGGTAAAAGTTGAGCTACCATATGATGCGGCCGATCCCCTAATGGGCCTACAACCTACAAAGATCAGGATCAGAAACACACAGATAGGCACACATGCAGTGCGGCAATATTTACAATAGCCAAGACATGCAAGCAAACAAAATGTCCATCAACAGATAAATGGACAGAGAAGAAGTGGTATATGTACCGAATGGCATACTAGCCTCGGAAAAAAGTGAACAATCCCGTTTTCATGACTACAGATGAGCCTAGAAATAATCATATTATCTTAAGTAAGTCAAAAGGGAATGACAAATATCTTATGATATCCTTTATAGAGGTTAGCCTAAGATTGCTACCAATGAACATATTTCCACAGAAAAAAGACACTCACAGACTTATAAGACAAACCAACGGTTAACCAAAATGAAAGTTGGGAGGATGGATAAATTAGGATTATGGGGGTAACATACATATACTCATGTATGTTCAATGTATATGAACATATGACATATACACTATATGAATTATGTGATCACCAATACATATAAAATACATAATGACCAAACACCTGCCAAATACCAAGGGAGGTCTACTCAACACTCTGTAATAACATACATGGTAAGAGGATCCGAAGATGAACAGATATATGTATGAATAATTGACCAGATTCTGTACAGCCAGACAATCACAACACTCTATTCAAATTGACTTCGATAAGAATTAGAAATTACATTTAAAAAACACACCTAAGTAAGGAGACATAAACTTCTGGGGGTTTGTCCGAGCACTTTCCAGTCGAATTTACAACCGAGGAACACGACGTCCAGGAAGACTCCGTTGCCCTAGTAACAAGAGTTGAGAACGTAGAAATGCTGCCGCCTTGTGGCTGTTTCCCACAACAGCAGCTGTAAACATAGTGCTAATGGTCCCTTAACATTCACAAGGACTGCCGGGCTGTAAATGACACCTGCCCTCAGAAAAGGCCCTGGGGTAGGGAATAGCCAAGAAAATTCAACACATGACAAATTTTTCAAGCAGTCAATATGAAGAGGGAAGTTGTACTCACTCTTTAAAAAGAAAAAGGAAAAGAAAACAAAAGACATGCCTAAAGCTCAGTATAAGGAATTGTTAGATGCATGCAAATCCAACCTCCAAAAAGGTTTCAGCTCACACCAGTCAAATGACCATCAGCAAAAAGTCTACAAACTATAAATGCTGAAGGGGTTTTAGAGAACTGTGTACCTTCTAGCTGCTGGTGGGATGAAGAGTGGTAACAGCACAAACGACAACACAATGGAGGTGGTTTAAAAGGTAAAAATTGAGCTACCATATGATCCGGCAAGGCACCTTCTGGGCCTATAACCTAAGACCACCAGAATCGGAAAGACAGAGGCAGGCAAATGTGCACTGCAGCAATATTTAAATAGCCAAGACACGGGAGCAAAAAAAAGGTCCCGAAACAGATGAATGGACAAAGAAGAAGTGGTATATGTACTGAATGGAATATTAGCCACGAAAAAAATAAAACAATGCCATTTGCAGCACCACGGATGAGCCTAGAGATAATCACACAACGTGAAGTAAGTCAGAATGCGAAAGACAAATGTCCTATGATATCACTTATGTTATCTGAAAATTCATAAAAATGAACAAATTTCCATAGAGAAAGACAATCTCAGACTGAGAAGGCAAACTTATGGTTGAGCCAATGAAAAGGTGTGAGGAGTGGATAAATTAGGATATTCGGGTTAACAAACATATACTAATACCTATAAAATATATAATCACCAAAGACCTATGGAATACCTACAGTGGGCTACTCAACACTCTGTAATAACCTACATGGAAAAGGATACAATGATCAATAGATATATGTATATGTGTAAACGAACAAGATTCTGCACACCTAGCACAAACGACATGTTTCAATCAAATTGGCTCCGATAAAAACTAAAAATTAAAGACACAAACAAGAATTAAGGAGGCTAAAACTTCTGGGGCTCTGTCCTGGCACATTCCACTCTAATCTGCAACGTAAAATCACAACTTCCAGGAAGGTTCTGTTACCTTAGCAAGCAGAGTTGGTAACGTACAAATGGTGCCACCCAACGCCGCTTCCTCAAACGGCAGCTTTAAATCCACTACTAATGGTCACTAATATTCACAAGGACCGCAGGGGTGTAAATGACACATGCCCTCAGAAAATGTCCTGGAGTAGGGAAGGGCCAAAGAAATTCAAAACACGGCAAATTTTTCAAGAGGGCAATTTGAAGTTGTAAGTTTAACTCAATCTTAAAAAAAATAAAAGGGATATTGATGAAAGTTCAACATCAGGAATTATTAGACGCATGCAAATGCAAGCCACACAAAGTTGTCACCTCACACTAGTCAGAATGACCATCAGCAAAAAGTCTACAAACAAGAGATGTTGAAGAAGTTGTGGAGAATAGCATAGCCTATAGCTCTAAGTGGGATGTGAAGTGGTAACAGCCAATAATAGGAACAGAATGGCAGTGCGTTGAAAACGTAAACATTGAGTTACCATATGGTCCGGAAGGCTCACTGTTGGGCCTGGCACCTGTGAAGACCAGAATCCAAACGACACAGATGGAACATCGTGTACTGCAGCAGTATTTACCATAGCCAAGACATGGAAGCAACAAAAATGGCCATCACCAGATGAATGGACGAAAGAGAGGTCCGTGTACACAATGGAATATCACACACAGAAAAGAATTGAAACAATGCCGTTTGCAGCACCATAGACGACGCTACAAATAATCATACAACTTGAAGTAAGTCAGAAAGCGAGAGACACATATCCTATGATATCACGTATAGGTGTTATGTAAAAATTGATATTAATGAACTTCTTTCCACAGAGAAGGACACTCACATATTCAGAAAACAAACTTGTGGTTAACCAAATGGAAAGGTGTGAGGAACGTATAACGGAGGAGATTGGGTTTAACAGACATATGCTAATACTTATAAAATATCGAATCGCCAAAGACATACCAAATACCAAGAGAGGTCTACACAGCATTCCGCAATAACCTATATGGAACAGGATCCAAACATGAAAAGATATATGTATCAATGAAACAGATTCTGTACACCTAGAACCAACACAGCATTGCAACCAAATTTGCTCTGAGAAAAATAAAAATTAAACTAAGAATATCAACACCAAATAAGAAGACATAAGTTTGAGGGGGTTTGTCCTGGCACATTCCACTCTAATTTGCAACCTACAAACAGGACTTCCAGGAAGGCTCTGTTGCCCTAGTAACCAGAGTTGGGAATATAGAAATGCCGCCGGTTTGTGGCCGTTTCCTGCAACAGCAGCTTTAAACCCAGTGCTATTGGTCACTGCATATTCACAATTACTACAGGGTTGTAAATGACACCTGCCCTCAAAAAATGTCCTGGTGTAGGTAATGGCGAAAAGAATTCAGAACACGGCCAATGTTTTCAAGGAAACAGTTTGAAGAGGTAAGTTTTACTCTTTTCCTGTTAAAAGAAAAAACACCGGACGTGGATAAAAGCTCAATATCGGGAATTATTCGACGCATGCAAATCCAAAGTACAAAAAGGTATCACCACCGAACACTCAAAATGCCATCACTAAAAGGTCTACAAACAATAAATGCTGAAGGGGTTTTAGAGAACTGTGTACCCTCTACTTGCTGGTGGGATGTAAACTGGTAACAGCCAGTAGTGAGAACAGAATGGAGGTGCATTTAAAGGTAAAACTTGATCTACCATATGATCTAGTAGGCCCACTGCTGGCCCTATCCCCTGAGAAGACCAGAATCCGAAAGACACAGGCTGGCAATCCTGCACTGCATCAATATTTAGCAGAGCCAAGGCTTGGAAGCAACCAAAATGTCCATCAACCGATGAATGCACAAAGAAGAAGTGGTCCATGTACACAACGGAATATTCGCCATGGAAAAGAATGAAACACTGCTCTTTCCAGCACCATAGGTGAGCCTAGAGATAATCACAGAACGTGAGGTAAGTCGGAAAGCAGACGACAAATATCCTGTGATATCACTACTAGGTGTTACCTAATTAACTGACACAAGTGAACATATTTCCACAGAGAAGGAGACTCACAGACATAGAGAATAAACTAGGGTTATCTAAACGGAAAGGTGGGAGGAATGGATACATTAAGATTAGGGTTACCATACACATACAAATACATATTAAATACATATATCAAAAAGACCCATCCTATACCCAGGTCGGTCTACTGAACGCTCTGTAATAATTTACATGGGGGCTTCCTTGGTGGGGTGGGGGTTAAGAATCCGCCTGCCAATGCAGGGGACACAGGTTCGATCCCTGGTCCGCGAAGAACCCACATGCTGCAGAGCAATTAAACCCGTGCACCACAACCACTGAGCCTGCGCTCTAGAGGCCACGAGCCACCACTACTGAGCCCACACGCCACAACTGCTGAAGCCCACACGCCGAGAACCCGTGCTGTGCAACAAGAGAAGCCACTGCAGTGAGCAGCCCGTGCACCGCAACGAAGACTAGCCCCCGCTCACTGCAACTAGAGAAAGCCCACATGCAGCAACGAAGACCCAATTCGGCCAATCAATCAATCAATCAATCAATAATATTTATTGCAAAAAATAATAATAATTTACATGGGAAGAGGATCTGTACATGAATAGATACATACAATGTTCAAGTGAACCTGATTGTGTGCACCTAGAACGCACAATATTCTAATCATTACCCCAATTAAAAAAATTAAAACCACTAACAACAATTAATGAGACATAAACTTATTGGGGTTTTTCCTGGCATATTCCATTATAGTTTACAACCTAGGAACTTAAAGGAAGGCTCGGCTGCCCTAGTAACCAGATTTGGGAATGGAGACATGCTGCCGCCTTGTGGCCTTTTGCCACAGCAGCAGCTTTAAACACAGGGCTTACGGTCACTTAATATTCACAGGAATTGTAGGGCTGTAAATGACACGTGTCCTAAAACAATGTCCTGGGGTAGGTAATGGCCAAAAAAGTTCAAAACACGGGAAATATTTTCAAGAAAACAATTTAAAGAGGTAAGTTTTACTCACTCTTCTATTTAAAAACAAAAGAAGAACATGGATCAAAGCTCAATATCGCGAATTATTGCTTGGATGTAAACCCAAACTACAAAAAGATTTCGCCACCCAATTTTCAAAATGCCATCAGTAAAAATGTCGACAAACAATGAATGCGGACGGGTTTGTGGACAAATGCATACCCACTATGCTGTTGGTTGGAGGTAAACCGGTAACAGGTAATCATGAGAACAGAATGGAGCTGCATTTAAAAGGTAAAAGTTGAGCTACCATATGATGCGGCCGATCCCCTAATGGGCCTACAACCTACAAAGACCAGAATCAGAAACACACCGATAGGCACACATGCAGTGCGGCAATATTTACAATAGCCAAGACATGCAAGCAAACAAAATGTCCATCAACAGATAAATGGACAGAGAAGAAGTGGTATATGTACCGAATGGCATACTAGCCTCGGAAAAAAGTGAACAATCCCGTTTTCATGACTACAGATGAGCCTAGAAATAATCATATTATCTTAAGTAAGTCAAAAGGGAATGACAAATATCTTATGATATCCTTTATAGAGGTTAGCCTAAGATTGCTACCAATGAACATATTTCCACAGAAAAAAGACACTCACAGACTTATAAGACAAACCAACGGTTAACCAAAATGAAAGTTGGGAGGATGGATAAATTAGGATTATGGGGGTAACATACATATACTAATGTATGTTCAATGTATATGAACATATGACATATACACTATATGAATTATGTGATCACCAATACATATAAAATACATAATGACCAAACACCTGCCAAATACCAAGGGAGGTCTACTCAACACTCTGTAATAACATACATGGTAAGAGGATCCGAAGATGAACAGATATATGTATGAATAATTGACCAGATTCTGTACAGCCAGACAATCACAACACTCTATTCAAATTGACTTCGATAAGAATTAGAAATTACATTTAAAAAACACACCTAAGTAAGGAGACATAAACTTCTGGGGGTTTGTCCGAGCACATTCCAGTCGAATTTACAACCGAGGAACACGACGTCCAGGAAGACTCCGTTGCCCTAGTAACAAGAGTTGAGAACGTAGAAATGCTGCCGCCTTGTGGCTGTTTCCCACAACAGCAGCTGTAAACATAGTGCTAATGGTCCCTTAACATTCACAAGGACTGCCGGGCTGTAAATGACACCTGCCCTCAGAAAAGGCCCTGGGGTAGGGAATAGCCAAGAAAATTCAACACATGACAAATTTTTCAAGCAGTCAATATGAAGAGGGAAGTTGTACTCACTCTTTAAAAAGAAAAAGGAAAAGAAAACAAAAGACATGCCTAAAGCTCAGTATAAGGAATTGTTAGATGCATGCAAATCCAACCTCCAAAAAGGTTTCAGCTCACACCAGTCAAATGACCATCAGCAAAAAGTCTACAAACTATAAATGCTGAAGGGGTTTTAGAGAACTGTGTACCTTCTAGCTGCTGGTGGGATGAAGAGTGGTAACAGCACAAACGACAACACAATGGAGGTGGTTTAAAAGGTAAAAATTGAGCTACCATATGATCCGGCAAGGCACCTTCTGGGCCTATAACCTAAGACCACCAGAATCGGAAAGACAGAGGCAGGCAAATGTGCACTGCAGCAATATTTAAATAGCCAAGACACGGGAGCAAAAAAAAGGTCCCGAAACAGATGAATGGACAAAGAAGAAGTGGTATATGTACTGAATGGAATATTAGCCACGAAAAAAATAAAACAATGCCATTTGCAGCACCACGGATGAGCCTAGAGATAATCACACAACGTGAAGTAAGTCAGAATGCGAAAGACAAATGTCCTATGATATCACTTATGTTATCTGAAAATTCATAAAAATGAACAAATTTCCATAGAGAAAGACAATCTCAGACTGAGAAGGCAAACTTATGGTTGAGCCAATGAAAAGGTGTGAGGAGTGGATAAATTAGGATATTCGGGTTAACAAACATATACTAATACCTATAAAATATATAATCACCAAAGACCTATGGAATACCTACAGTGGGCTACTCAACACTCTGTAATAACCTACATGGAAAAGGATACAATGATCAATAGATATATGTATATGTGTAAACGAACAAGATTCTGCACACCTAGCACAAACGACATGTTTCAATCAAATTGGCTCCGATAAAAACTAAAAATTAAAGACACAAACAAGAATTAAGGAGGCTAAAACTTCTGGGGCTCTGTCCTGGCACATTCCACTCTAATCTGCAACGTAAAATCACAACTTCCAGGAAGGTTCTGTTACCTTAGCAAGCAGAGTTGGTAACGTACAAATGGTGCCACCCAACGCCGCTTCCTCAAACGGCAGCTTTAAATCCACTACTAATGGTCACTAATATTCACAAGGACCGCAGGGGTGTAAATGACACATGCCCTCAGAAAATGTCCTGGAGTAGGGAAGGGCCAAAGAAATTCAAAACACGGCAAATTTTTCAAGAGGGCAATTTGAAGTTGTAAGTTTAACTCAATCTTAAAAAAAATAAAAGGGATATTGATGAAAGTTCAACAACAGGAATTATTAGACGCATGCAAATGCAAGCCACACAAAGTTGTCACCTCACACTAGTCAGAATGACCATCAGCAAAAAGTCTACAAACAAGAGATGTTGAAGAAGTTGTGGAGAATAGCATAGCCTATAGCTCTAAGTGGGATGTGAAGTGGTAACAGCCAATAATAGGAACAGAATGGCAGTGCGTTGAAAACGTAAACATTGAGTTACCATATGGTCTGGAAGGCTCACTGTTGGGCCTGGCACCTGTGAAGACCAGAATCCAAACGACACAGATGGAACATCGTGTACTGCAGCAGTATTTACCATAGCCAAGACATGGAAGCAACAAAAATGGCCATCACCAGATGAATGGACGAAAGAGAGGTCCGTGTACACAATGGAATATCACACACAGAAAAGAATTGAAACAATGCCGTTTGCAGCACCATAGACGACGCTACAAATAATCATACAACTTGAAGTAAGTCAGAAAGCGAGAGACACATATCCTATGATATCACGTATAGGTGTTATGTAAAAATTGATATTAATGAACTTCTTTCCACAGAGAAGGACACTCACATATTCAGAAAACAAACTTGTGGTTAACCAAATGGAAAGGTGTGAGGAACGTATAACGGAGGAGATTGGGTTTAACAGACATATGCTAATACTTATAAAATATCGAATCGCCAAAGACATACCAAATACCAAGAGAGGTCTACACAGCATTCCGCAATAACCTATATGGAACAGGATCCAAACATGAAAAGATATATGTATCAATGAAACAGATTCTGTACACCTAGAACCAACACAGCATTGCAACCAAATTTGCTCTGAGAAAAATAAAAATTAAACTAAGAATATCAACACCAAATAAGAAGACATAAGTTTGAGGGGGTTTGTCCTGGCACATTCCACTCTAATTTGCAACCTACAAACAGGACTTCCAGGAAGGCTCTGTTGCCCTAGTAACCAGAGTTGGGAATATAGAAATGCCGCCGGTTTGTGGCCGTTTCCTGCAACAGCAGCTTTAAACCCAGTGCTATTGGTCACTGCATATTCACAATTACTACAGGGTTGTAAATGACACCTGCCCTCAAAAAATGTCCTGGTGTAGGTAATGGCGAAAAGAATTCAGAACACGGCCAATGTTTTCAAGGAAACAGTTTGAAGAGGTAAGTTTTACTCTTTTCCTGTTAAAAGAAAAAACACCGGACGTGGATAAAAGCTCAATATCGGGAATTATTCGACGCATGCAAATCCAAAGTACAAAAAGGTATCACCACCGAACACTCAAAATGCCATCACTAAAAGGTCTACAAACAATAAATGCTGAAGGGGTTTTAGAGAACTGTGTACCCTCTACTTGCTGGTGGGATGTAAACTGGTAACAGCCAGTAGTGAGAACAGAATGGAGGTGCATTTAAAGGTAAAACTTGATCTACCATATGATCTAGTAGGCCCACTGCTGGCCCTATCCCCTGAGAAGACCAGAATCCGAAAGACACAGGCTGGCAATCCTGCACTGCATCAATATTTAGCAGAGCCAAGGCTTGGAAGCAACCAAAATGTCCATCAACCGATGAATGCACAAAGAAGAAGTGGTCCATGTACACAACGGAATATTCGCCATGGAAAAGAATGAAACACTGCTCTTTCCAGCACCATAGGTGAGCCTAGAGATAATCACAGAACGTGAGGTAAGTCGGAAAGCAGACGACAAATATCCTGTGATATCACTACTAGGTGTTACCTAATTAACTGACACAAGTCAACATATTTCCACAGAGAAGGAGACTCACAGACATAGAGAATAAACTAGGGTTATCTAAACGGAAAGGTGGGAGGAATGGATACATTAAGATTAGGGTTACCATACACATACAAATACATATTAAATACATATATCAAAAAGACCCATCCTATACCCAGGTCGGTCTACTGAACGCTCTGTAATAATTTACATGGGGGCTTCCTTGGTGGGGTGGGGGTTAAGAATCCGCCTGCCAATGCAGGGGACACAGGTTCGATCCCTGGTCCGCGAAGAACCCACATGCTGCAGAGCAATTAAACCCGTGCACCACAACCACTGAGCCTGCGCTCTAGAGGCCACGAGCCACCACTACTGAGCCCACACGCCACAACTGCTGAAGCCCACACGCCGAGAACCCGTGCTGTGCAACAAGAGAAGCCACTGCAGTGAGCAGCCCGTGCACCGCAACGAAGACTAGCCCCCGCTCACTGCAACTAGAGAAAGCCCACATGCAGCAACGAAGACCCAATTCGGCCAATCAATCAATCAATCAATCAATAATATTTATTGCAAAAAATAATAATAATTTACATGGGAAGAGGATCTGTACATGAATAGATACATACAATGTTCAAGTGAACCTGATTGTGTGCACCTAGAACGCACAATATTCTAATCATTACCCCAATTAAAAAAATTAAAACCACTAACAACAATTAATGAGACATCAACTTATTGGGGTTTTTCCTGGCATATTCCATTATAGTTTACAACCTAGGAACTTAAAGGAAGGCTCGGCTGCCCTAGTAACTAGATTTGGGAATGGAGACATGCTGCCGCCTTGTGGCCTTTTGCCACAGCAGCAGCTTTAAACACAGGGCTTACGGTCACTTAATATTCACAGGAATTGTAGGGCTGTAAATGACACGTGTCCTAAAACAATGTCCTGGGGTAGGTAATGGCCAAAAAAGTTCAAAACACGGGAAATATTTTCAAGAAAACAATTTAAAGAGGTAAGTTTTACTCACTCTTCTATTTAAAAACAAAAGAAGAACATGGATCAAAGCTCAATATCGCGAATTATTGCTTGGATGTAAACCCAAACTACAAAAAGATTTCGCCACCCAATTTTCAAAATGCCATCAGTAAAAATGTCGACAAACAATGAATGCGGACGGGTTTGTGGACAAATGCATACCCACTATGCTGTTGGTTGGAGGTAAACCGGTAACAGGTAATCATGAGAACAGAATGGAGCTGCATTTAAAAGGTAAAAGTTGAGCTACCATATGATGCGGCCGATCCCCTAATGGGCCTACAACCTACAAAGACCAGAATCAGAAACACACCGATAGGCACACATGCAGTGCGGCAATATTTACAATAGCCAAGACATGCAAGCAAACAAAATGTCCATCAACAGATAAATGGACAGAGAAGAAGTGGTATATGTACCGAATGGCATACTAGCCTCGGAAAAAAGTGAACAATCCCGTTTTCATGACTACAGATGAGCCTAGAAATAATCATATTATCTTAAGTAAGTCAAAAGGGAATGACAAATATCTTATGATATCCTTTATAGAGGTTAGCCTAAGATTGCTACCAATGAACATATTTCCACAGAAAAAAGACACTCACAGACTTATAAGACAAACCAACGGTTAACCAAAATGAAAGTTGGGAGGATGGATAAATTAGGATTATGGGGGTAACATACATATACTAATGTATGTTCAATGTATATGAACATATGACATATACACTATATGAATTATGTGATCACCAATACATATAAAATACATAATGACCAAACACCTGCCAAATACCAAGGGAGGTCTACTCAACACTCTGTAATAACATACATGGTAAGAGGATCCGAAGATGAACAGATATATGTATGAATAATTGACCAGATTCTGTACAGCCAGACAATCACAACACTCTATTCAAATTGACTTCGATAAGAATTAGAAATTACATTTAAAAAACACACCTAAGTAAGGAGACATAAACTTCTGGGGGTTTGTCCGAGCACATTCCAGTCGAATTTACAACCGAGGAACACGACGTCCAGGAAGACTCCGTTGCCCTAGTAACAAGAGTTGAGAACGTAGAAATGCTGCCGCCTTGTGGCTGTTTCCCACAACAGCAGCTGTAAACATAGTGCTAATGGTCCCTTAACATTCACAAGGACTGCCGGGCTGTAAATGACACCTGCCCTCAGAAAAGGCCCTGGGGTAGGGAATAGCCAAGAAAATTCAACACATGACAAATTTTTCAAGCAGTCAATATGAAGAGGGAAGTTGTACTCACTCTTTAAAAAGAAAAAGGAAAAGAAAACAAAAGACATGCCTAAAGCTCAGTATAAGGAATTGTTAGATGCATGCAAATCCAACCTCCAAAAAGGTTTCAGCTCACACCAGTCAAATGACCATCAGCAAAAAGTCTACAAACTATAAATGCTGAAGGGGTTTTAGAGAACTGTGTACCTTCTAGCTGCTGGTGGGATGAAGAGTGGTAACAGCACAAACGACAACACAATGGAGGTGGTTTAAAAGGTAAAAATTGAGCTACCATATGATCCGGCAAGGCACCTTCTGGGCCTATAACCTAAGACCACCAGAATCGGAAAGACAGAGGCAGGCAAATGTGCACTGCAGCAATATTTAAATAGCCAAGACACGGGAGCAAAAAAAAGGTCCCGAAACAGATGAATGGACAAAGAAGAAGTGGTATATGTACTGAATGGAATATTAGCCACGAAAAAAATAAAACAATGCCATTTGCAGCACCACGGATGAGCCTAGAGATAATCACACAACGTGAAGTAAGTCAGAATGCGAAAGACAAATGTCCTATGATATCACTTATGTTATCTGAAAATTCATAAAAATGAACAAATTTCCATAGAGAAAGACAATCTCAGACTGAGAAGGCAAACTTATGGTTGAGCCAATGAAAAGGTGTGAGGAGTGGATAAATTAGGATATTCGGGTTAACAAACATATACTAATACCTATAAAATATATAATCACCAAAGACCTATGGAATACCTACAGTGGGCTACTCAACGCTCTGTAATAACCTACATGGAAAAGGATACAATGATCAATAGATATATGTATATGTGTAAACGAACAAGATTCTGCACACCTAGCACAAACGACATGTTTCAATCAAATTGGCTCCGATAAAAACTAAAAATTAAAGACACAAACAAGAATTAAGGAGGCTAAAACTTCTGGGGCTCTGTCCTGGCACATTCCACTCTAATCTGCAACGTAAAATCACAACTTCCAGGAAGGTTCTGTTACCTTAGCAAGCAGAGTTGGTAACGTACAAATGGTGCCACCCAACGCCGCTTCCTCAAACGGCAGCTTTAAATCCACTACTAATGGTCACTAATATTCACAAGGACCGCAGGGGTGTAAATGACACATGCCCTCAGAAAATGTCCTGGAGTAGGGAAGGGCCAAAGAAATTCAAAACACGGCAAATTTTTCAAGAGGGCAATTTGAAGTTGTAAGTTTAACTCAATCTTAAAAAAAATAAAAGGGATATTGATGAAAGTTCAACATCAGGAATTATTAGACGCATGCAAATGCAAGCCACACAAAGTTGTCACCTCACACTAGTCAGAATGACCATCAGCAAAAAGTCTACAAACAAGAGATGTTGAAGAAGTTGTGGAGAATAGCATAGCCTATAGCTCTAAGTGGGATGTGAAGTGGTAACAGCCAATAATAGGAACAGAATGGCAGTGCGTTGAAAAGGTAAACATTGAGTTACCATATGGTCCGGAAGGCTCACTGTTGGGCCTGGCACCTGTGAAGACCAGAATCCAAACGACACAGATGGAACATCGTGTACTGCAGCAGTATTTACCATAGCCAAGACATGGAAGCAACAAAAATGGCCATCACCAGATGAATGGACGAAAGAGAGGTCCGTGTACACAATGGAATATCACACACAGAAAAGAATTGAAACAATGCCGTTTGCAGCACCATAGACGACGCTACAAATAATCATACAACTTGAAGTAAGTCAGAAAGCGAGAGACACATATCCTATGATATCACGTATAGGTGTTATGTAAAAATTGATATTAATGAACTTCTTTCCACAGAGAAGGACACTCACATATTCAGAAAACAAACTTGTGGTTAACCAAATGGAAAGGTGTGAGGAACGTATAACGGAGGAGATTGGGTTTAACAGACATATGCTAATACTTATAAAATATCGAATCGCCAAAGACATACCTAATACCAAGAGAGGTCTACACAGCATTCTGCAATAACCTATATGGAACAGGATCCAAACATGAAAAGATATATGTATCAATGAAACAGATTCTGTACACCTAGAACCAACACAGCATTGCAACCAAATTTGCTCTGAGAAAAATAAAAATTAAACTAAGAATATCAACACCAAATAAGAAGACATAAGTTTGAGGGGGTTTGTCCTGGCACATTCCACTCTAATTTGCAACCTACAAACAGGACTTCCAGGAAGGCTCTGTTGCCCTAGTAACCAGAGTTGGGAATATAGAAATGCCGCCGGTTTGTGGCCGTTTCCTGCAACAGCAGCTTTAAACCCAGTGCTATTGGTCACTGCATATTCACAATTACTACAGGGTTGTAAATGACACCTGCCCTCAAAAAATGTCCTGGTGTAGGTAATGGCGAAAAGAATTCAGAACACGGCCAATGTTTTCAAGGAAACAGTTTGAAGAGGTAAGTTTTACTCTTTTCCTGTTAAAAGAAAAAACACCGGACGTGGATAAAAGCTCAATATCGGGAATTATTCGACGCATGCAAATCCAAAGTACAAAAAGGTATCACCACCGAACACTCAAAATGCCATCACTAAAAGGTCTACAAACAATAAATGCTGAAGGGGTTTTAGAGAACTGTGTACCCTCTACTTGCTGGTGGGATGTAAACTGGTAACAGCCAGTAGTGAGAACAGAATGGAGGTGCATTTAAAGGTAAAACTTGATCTACCATATGATCTAGTAGGCCCACTGCTGGCCCTATCCCCTGAGAAGACCAGAATCCGAAAGACACAGGCTGGCAATCCTGCACTGCATCAATATTTAGCAGAGCCAAGGCTTGGAAGCAACCAAAATGTCCATCAACCGATGAATGCACAAAGAAGAAGTGGTCCATGTACACAACGGAATATTCGCCATGGAAAAGAATGAAACACTGCTCTTTCCAGCACCATAGGTGAGCCTAGAGATAATCACAGAACATGAGGTAAGTCGGAAAGCAGACGACAAATATCCTGTGATATCACTACTAGGTGTTACCTAATTAACTGACACAAGTCAACATATTTCCACAGAGAAGGAGACTCACAGACATAGAGAATAAACTAGGGTTATCTAAACGGAAAGATGGGAGGAATGGATACATTAAGATTAGGGTTACCATACACATACAAATACATATTAAATACATATATCAAAAAGACCCATCCTATACCCAGGTCGGTCTACTGAACGCTCTGTAATAATTTACATGGGGGCTTCCTTGGTGGGGTGGGGGTTAAGAATCCGCCTGCCAATGCAGGGGACACAGGTTCGATCCCTGGTCCGCGAAGAACCCACATGCTGCAGAGCAATTAAACCCGTGCACCACAACCACTGAGCCTGCGCTCTAGAGGCCACGAGCCACCACTACTGAGCCCACACGCCACAACTCCTGAAGCCCACACGCCGAGAACCCGTGCTGTGCAACAAGAGAAGCCACTGCAGTGAGCAGCCCGTGCACCGCAACGAAGACTAGCCCCCGCTCACTGCAACTAGAGAAAGCCCACATGCAGCAACGAAGACCCAATTCGGCCAATCAATCAATCAATCAATCAATAATATTTATTGCAAAAAATAATAATAATTTACATGGGAAGAGGATCTGTACATGAATAGATACATACAATGTTCAAGTGAACCTGATTGTGTGCACCTAGAACGCACAATATTCTAATCATTACCCCATTTAAAAACATTAAAACCACTAACAACAATTAATGAGACATCAACTTATTGGGGTTTTTCCTGGCACATTCCATTGTAGTTTACAACCTAGGAACTTAAAGGAAGGCTCGGCTGCCCTAGTAACCAGATTAGGGAATGGAGAAATGCTGCCGCCTTGTGGCCTTTTGCCACAGCAGCAGCTTTAAACACAGGGCTAACAGTCACTTAATATTCACAGGAATTGTAGGGCTGCAAATGACACGTGTCCTAAAACAATGTCCTGGGGTAGGTAATGGCCAAAAAAGTTCAAAACACGGGAAATATTTTCAAGAAAACAATTTAAAGAGGTAAGTTTTACTCACTCTTCTATTTAAAAACAAAAGAAGAACATGGATCAAAGCTCAATATCGCGAATTATTGCTTGGATGTAAACCCAAACTACAAAAAGATTTCGCCACCCAATTTTCAAAATGCCATCAGTAAAAATGTCGACAAACAATGAATGCGGACAGGTTTGTGGACAAATGCATACCCACTATGCTGTTGGTTGGAGGTAAACCGGTAACAGGTAATCATGAGAACAGAATGGAGCTGCATTTAAAAGGTAAAAGTTGAGCTACCATATGATGCGGCCGATCCCCTAATGGGCCTACAACCTACAAAGATCAGGATCAGAAACACACAGATAGGCACACATGCAGTGCGGCAATATTTACAATAGCCAAGACATGCAAGCAAACAAAATGTCCATCAACAGATAAATGGACAGAGAAGAAGTGGTATATGTACCGAATGGCATACTAGCCTCGGAAAAAAGTGAACAATCCCGTTTTCATGACTACAGATGAGCCTAGAAATAATCATATTATCTTAAGTAAGTCAAAAGGGAATGACAAATATCTTATGATATCCTTTATAGAGGTTAGCCTAAGATTGCTACCAATGAACATATTTCCACAGAAAAAAGACACTCACAGACTTATAAGACAAACCAACGGTTAACCAAAATGAAAGTTGGGAGGATGGATAAATTAGGATTATGGGGGTAACATACATATACTCATGTATGTTCAATGTATATGAACATATGACATATACACTATATGAATTATGTGATCACCAATACATATAAAATACATAATGACCAAACACCTGCCAAATACCAAGGGAGGTCTACTCAACACTCTGTAATAACATACATGGTAAGAGGATCCGAAGATGAACAGATATATGTATGAATAATTGACCAGATTCTGTACAGCCAGACAATCACAACACTCTATTCAAATTGACTTCGATAAGAATTAGAAATTACATTTAAAAAACACACCTAAGTAAGGAGACATAAACTTCTGGGGGTTTGTCCGAGCACTTTCCAGTCGAATTTACAACCGAGGAACACGACGTCCAGGAAGACTCCGTTGCCCTAGTAACAAGAGTTGAGAACGTAGAAATGCTGCCGCCTTGTGGCTGTTTCCCACAACAGCAGCTGTAAACATAGTGCTAATGGTCCCTTAACATTCACAAGGACTGCCGGGCTGTAAATGACACCTGCCCTCAGAAAAGGCCCTGGGGTAGGGAATAGCCAAGAAAATTCAACACATGACAAATTTTTCAAGCAGTCAATATGAAGAGGGAAGTTGTACTCACTCTTTAAAAAGAAAAAGGAAAAGAAAACAAAAGACATGCCTAAAGCTCAGTATAAGGAATTGTTAGATGCATGCAAATCCAACCTCCAAAAAGGTTTCAGCTCACACCAGTCAAATGACCATCAGCAAAAAGTCTACAAACTATAAATGCTGAAGGGGTTTTAGACAACTGTGTACCTTCTAGCTGCTGGTGGGATGAAGAGTGGTAACAGCACAAACGACAACACAATGGAGGTGGTTTAAAAGGTAAAAATTGAGCTACCATATGATCCGGCAAGGCACCTTCTGGGCCTATAACCTAAGACCACCAGAATCGGAAAGACAGAGGCAGGCAAATGTGCACTGCAGCAATATTTAAATAGCCAAGACACGGGAGCAAAAAAAAGGTCCCGAAACAGATGAATGGACAAAGAAGAAGTGGTATATGTACTGAATGGAATATTAGCCACGAAAAAAATAAAACAATGCCATTTGCAGCACCACGGATGAGCCTAGAGATAATCACACAACGTGAAGTAAGTCAGAATGCGAAAGACAAATGTCCTATGATATCACTTATGTTATCTGAAAATTCATAAAAATGAACAAATTTCCATAGAGAAAGACAATCTCAGACTGAGAAGGCAAACTTATGGTTGAGCCAATGAAAAGGTGTGAGGAGTGGATAAATTAGGATATTCGGGTTAACAAACATATACTAATACCTATAAAATATATAATCACCAAAGACCTATGGAATACCTACAGTGGGCTACTCAACACTCTGTAATAACCTACATGGAAAAGGATACAAAGATCAATAGATATATGTATATGTGTAAACGAACAAGATTCTGCACACCTAGCACAAACGACATGTTTCAATCAAATTGGCTCCGATAAAAACTAAAAATTAAAGACACAAACAAGAATTAAGGAGGCTAAAACTTCTGGGGCTCTGTCCTGGCACATTCCACTCTAATCTGCAACGTAAAATCACAACTTCCAGGAAGGTTCTGTTACCTTAGCAAGCAGAGTTGGTAACGTACAAATGGTGCCACCCAACGCCGCTTCCTCAAACGGCAGCTTTAAATCCACTACTAATGGTCACTAATATTCACAAGGACCGCAGGGGTGTAAATGACACATGCCCTCAAAAAATGTCCTGGAGTAGGGAAGGGCCAAAGAAATTCAAAACACGGCAAATTTTTCAAGAGGGCAATTTGAAGTTGTAAGTTTAACTCAATCTTAAAAAAAATAAAAGGGATATTGATGAAAGCTCAACATCAGGAATTATTAGACGCATGCAAATGCAAGCCACACAAAGTTGTCACCTCACACTAGTCAGAATGACCATCAGCAAAAAGTCTACAAACAAGAGATGTTGAAGAAGTTGTGGAGAATAGCATAGCCTATAGCTCTAAGTGGGATGTGAAGTGGTAACAGCCAATAATAGGAACAGAATGGCAGTGCGTTGAAAAGGTAAACATTGAGTTACCATATGGTCCGGAAGGCTCACTGTTGGGCCTGGCACCTGTGAAGACCAGAATCCAAACGACACAGATGGAACATCGTGTACTGCAGCAGTATTTACCATAGCCAAGACATGGAAGCAACAAAAATGGCCATCACCAGATGAATGGACGAAAGAGAGGTCCGTGTACACAATGGAATATCACACACAGAAAAGAATTGAAACAATGCCGTTTGCAGCACCATAGACGACGCTACAAATAATCATACAACTTGAAGTAAGTCAGAAAGCGAGAGACACATATCCTATGATATCACGTATAGGTGTTATGTAAAAATTGATATTAATGAACTTCTTTCCACAGAGAAGGACACTCACATATTCAGAAAACAAACTTGTGGTTAACCAAATGGAAAGGTGTGAGGAACGTATAACGGAGGAGATTGGGTTTAACAGACATATGCTAATACTTATAAAATATCGAATCGCCAAAGACATACCAAATACCAAGAGAGGTCTACACAGCATTCCGCAATAACCTATATGGAACAGGATCCAAACATGAAAAGATATATGTATCAATGAAACAGATTCTGTACACCTAGAACCAACACAGCATTGCAACCAAATTTGCTCTGAGAAAAATAAAAATTAAACTAAGAATATCAACACCAAATAAGAAGACATAAGTTTGAGGGGGTTTGTCCTGGCACATTCCACTCTAATTTGCAACCTACAAACAGGACTTCCAGGAAGGCTCTGTTGCCCTAGTAACCAGAGTTGGGAATATAGAAATGCCGCCGGTTTGTGGCCGTTTCCTGCAACAGCAGCTTTAAACCCAGTGCTATTGGTCACTGCATATTCACAATTACTACAGGGTTGTAAATGACACCTGCCCTCAAAAAATGTCCTGGTGTAGGTAATGGCGAAAAGAATTCAGAACACGGCCAATGTTTTCAAGGAAACAGTTTGAAGAGGTAAGTTTTACTCTTTTCCTGTTAAAAGAAAAAACACCGGACGTGGATAAAAGCTCAATATCGGGAATTATTCGACGCATGCAAATCCAAAGTACAAAAAGGTATCACCACCGAACACTCAAAATGCCATCACTAAAAGGTCTACAAACAATAAATGCTGAAGGGGTTTTAGAGAACTGTGTACCCTCTACTTGCTGGTGGGATGTAAACTGGTAACAGCCAGTAGTGAGAACAGAATGGAGGTGCATTTAAAGGTAAAACTTGATCTACCATATGATCTAGTAGGCCCACTGCTGGCCCTATCCCCTGAGAAGACCAGAATCCGAAAGACACAGGCTGGCAATCCTGCACTGCATCAATATTTAGCAGAGCCAAGGCTTGGAAGCAACCAAAATGTCCATCAACCGATGAATGCACAAAGAAGAAGTGGTCCATGTACACAACGGAATATTCGCCATGGAAAAGAATGAAACACTGCTCTTTCCAGCACCATAGGTGAGCCTAGAGATAATCACAGAACGTGAGGTAAGTCGGAAAGCAGACGACAAATATCCTGTGATATCACTACTAGGTGTTACCTAATTAACTGACACAAGTGAACATATTTCCACAGAGAAGGAGACTCACAGACATAGAGAATAAACTAGGGTTATCTAAACGGAAAGGTGGGAGGAATGGATACATTAAGATTAGGGTTACCATACACATACAAATACATATTAAATACATATATCAAAAAGACCCATCCTATACCCAGGTCGGTCTACTGAACGCTCTGTAATAATTTACATGGGGGCTTCCTTGGTGGGGTGGGGGTTAAGAATCCGCCTGCCAATGCAGGGGACACAGGTTCGATCCCTGGTCCGCGAAGAACCCACATGCTGCAGAGCAATTAAACCCGTGCACCACAACCACTGAGCCTGCGCTCTAGAGGCCACGAGCCACCACTACTGAGCCCACACGCCACAACTGCTGAAGCCCACATGCCGAGAACCCGTGCTGTGCAACAAGAGAAGCCACTGCAGTGAGCAGCCCGTGCACCACAACGAAGACTAGCCCCCGCTCACTGCAACTAGAGAAAGCCCACATGCAGCAACGAAGACCCAATTCGGCCAATCAATCAATCAATCAATCAATAATATTTATTGCAAAAAATAATAATAATTTACATGGGAAGAGGATCTGTACATGAATAGATACATACAATGTTCAAGTGAACCTGATTGTGTGCACCTAGAACGCACAATATTCTAATCATTACCCCAATTAAAAAAATTAAAACCACTAACAACAATTAATGAGACATCAACTTATTGGGGTTTTTCCTGGCACATTCCATTATAGTTTACAACCTAGGAACTTAAAGGAAGGCTCGGCTGCCCTAGTAACCAGATTTGGGAATGGAGAAATGCTGCCGCCTTGTGGCCTTTTGCCACAGCAGCAGCTTTAAACACAGGGCTTACGGTCACTTAATATTCACAGGAATTGTAGGGCTGTAAATGACACGTGTCCTAAAACAATGTCCTGGGGTAGGTAATGGCCAAAAAAGTTCAAAACACGGGAAATATTTTCAAGAAAACAATTTAAAGAGGTAAGTTTTACTCACTCTTCTATTTAAAAACAAAAGAAGAACATGGATCAAAGCTCAATATCGCGAATTATTGCTTGGATGTAAACCCAAACTACAAAAAGATTTCGCCACCCAATTTTCAAAATGCCATCAGTAAAAATGTCGACAAACAATGAATGCGGACGGGTTTGTGGACAAATGCATACCCACTATGCTGTTGGTTGGAGGTAAACCGGTAACAGGTAATCATGAGAACAGAATGGAGCTGCATTTAAAAGGTAAAAGTTGAGCTACCATATGATGCGGCCGATCCCCTAATGGGCCTACAACCTACAAAGACCAGAATCAGAAACACACCGATAGGCACACATGCAGTGCGGCAATATTTACAATAGCCAAGACATGCAAGCAAACAAAATGTCCATCAACAGATAAATGGACAGAGAAGAAGTGGTATATGTACCGAATGGCATACTAGCCTCGGAAAAAAGTGAACAATCCCGTTTTCATGACTACAGATGAGCCTAGAAATAATCATATTATCTTAAGTAAGTCAAAAGGGAATGACAAATATCTTATGATATCCTTTATAGAGGTTAGCCTAAGATTGCTACCAATGAACATATTTCCACAGAAAAAAGACACTCACAGACTTATAAGACAAACCAACGGTTAACCAAAATGAAAGTTGGGAGGATGGATAAATTAGGATTATGGGGGTAACATACATATACTAATGTATGTTCAATGTATATGAACATATGACATATACACTATATGAATTATGTGATCACCAATACATATAAAATACATAATGACCAAACACCTGCCAAATACCAAGGGAGGTCTACTCAACACTCTGTAATAACATACATGGTAAGAGGATCCGAAGATGAACAGATATATGTATGAATAATTGACCAGATTCTGTACAGCCAGACAATCACAACACTCTATTCAAATTGACTTCGATAAGAATTAGAAATTACATTTAAAAAACACACCTAAGTAAGGAGACATAAACTTCTGGGGGTTTGTCCGAGCACATTCCAGTCGAATTTACAACCGAGGAACACGACGTCCAGGAAGACTCCGTTGCCCTAGTAACAAGAGTTGAGAACGTAGAAATGCTGCCGCCTTGTGGCTGTTTCCCACAACAGCAGCTGTAAACATAGTGCTAATGGTCCCTTAACATTCACAAGGACTGCCGGGCTGTAAATGACACCTGCCCTCAGAAAAGGCCCTGGGGTAGGGAATAGCCAAGAAAATTCAACACATGACAAATTTTTCAAGCAGTCAATATGAAGAGGGAAGTTGTACTCACTCTTTAAAAAGAAAAAGGAAAAGAAAACAAAAGACATGCCTAAAGCTCAGTATAAGGAATTGTTAGATGCATGCAAATCCAACCTCCAAAAAGGTTTCAGCTCACACCAGTCAAATGACCATCAGCAAAAAGTCTACAAACTATAAATGCTGAAGGGGTTTTAGACAACTGTGTACCTTCTAGCTGCTGGTGGGATGAAGAGTGGTAACAGCACAAACGACAACACAATGGAGGTGGTTTAAAAGGTAAAAATTGAGCTACCATATGATCCGGCAAGGCACCTTCTGGGCCTATAACCTAAGACCACCAGAATCGGAAAGACAGAGGCAGGCAAATGTGCACTGCAGCAATATTTAAATAGCCAAGACACGGGAGCAAAAAAAAGGTCCCGAAACAGATGAATGGACAAAGAAGAAGTGGTATATGTACTGAATGGAATATTAGCCACGAAAAAAATAAAACAATGCCATTTGCAGCACCACGGATGAGCCTAGAGATAATCACACAACGTGAAGTAAGTCAGAATGCGAAAGACAAATGTCCTATGATATCACTTATGTTATCTGAAAATTCATAAAAATGAACAAATTTCCATAGAGAAAGACAATCTCAGACTGAGAAGGCAAACTTATGGTTGAGCCAATGAAAAGGTGTGAGGAGTGGATAAATTAGGATATTCGGGTTAACAAACATATACTAATACCTATAAAATATATAATCACCAAAGACCTATGGAATACCTACAGTGGGCTACTCAACACTCTGTAATAACCTACATGGAAAAGGATACAAAGATCAATAGATATATGTATATGTGTAAACGAACAAGATTCTGCACACCTAGCACAAACGACATGTTTCAATCAAATTGGCTCCGATAAAAACTAAAAATTAAAGACACAAACAAGAATTAAGGAGGCTAAAACTTCTGGGGCTCTGTCCTGGCACATTCCACTCTAATCTGCAACGTAAAATCACAACTTCCAGGAAGGTTCTGTTACCTTAGCAAGCAGAGTTGGTAACGTACAAATGGTGCCACCCAACGCCGCTTCCTCAAACGGCAGCTTTAAATCCACTACTAATGGTCACTAATATTCACAAGGACCGCAGGGGTGTAAATGACACATGCCCTCAAAAAATGTCCTGGAGTAGGGAAGGGCCAAAGAAATTCAAAACACGGCAAATTTTTCAAGAGGGCAATTTGAAGTTGTAAGTTTAACTCAATCTTAAAAAAAATAAAAGGGATATTGATGAAAGCTCAACATCAGGAATTATTAGACGCATGCAAATGCAAGCCACACAAAGTTGTCACCTCACACTAGTCAGAATGACCATCAGCAAAAAGTCTACAAACAAGAGATGTTGAAGAAGTTGTGGAGAATAGCATAGCCTATAGCTCTAAGTGGGATGTGAAGTGGTAACAGCCAATAATAGGAACAGAATGGCAGTGCGTTGAAAAGGTAAACATTGAGTTACCATATGGTCCGGAAGGCTCACTGTTGGGCCTGGCACCTGTGAAGACCAGAATCCAAACGACACAGATGGAACATCGTGTACTGCAGCAGTATTTACCATAGCCAAGACATGGAAGCAACAAAAATGGCCATCACCAGATGAATGGACGAAAGAGAGGTCCGTGTACACAATGGAATATCACACACAGAAAAGAATTGAAACAATGCCGTTTGCAGCACCATAGACGACGCTACAAATAATCATACAACTTGAAGTAAGTCAGAAAGCGAGAGACACATATCCTATGATATCACGTATAGGTGTTATGTAAAAATTGATATTAATGAACTTCTTTCCACAGAGAAGGACACTCACATATTCAGAAAACAAACTTGTGGTTAACCAAATGGAAAGGTGTGAGGAACGTATAACGGAGGAGATTGGGTTTAACAGACATATGCTAATACTTATAAAATATCGAATCGCCAAAGACATACCAAATACCAAGAGAGGTCTACACAGCATTCCGCAATAACCTATATGGAACAGGATCCAAACATGAAAAGATATATGTATCAATGAAACAGATTCTGTACACCTAGAACCAACACAGCATTGCAACCAAATTTGCTCTGAGAAAAATAAAAATTAAACTAAGAATATCAACACCAAATAAGAAGACATAAGTTTGAGGGGGTTTGTCCTGGCACATTCCACTCTAATTTGCAACCTACAAACAGGACTTCCAGGAAGGCTCTGTTGCCCTAGTAACCAGAGTTGGGAATATAGAAATGCCGCCGGTTTGTGGCCGTTTCCTGCAACAGCAGCTTTAAACCCAGTGCTATTGGTCACTGCATATTCACAATTACTACAGGGTTGTAAATGACACCTGCCCTCAAAAAATGTCCTGGTGTAGGTAATGGCGAAAAGAATTCAGAACACGGCCAATGTTTTCAAGGAAACAGTTTGAAGAGGTAAGTTTTACTCTTTTCCTGTTAAAAGAAAAAACACCGGACGTGGATAAAAGCTCAATATCGGGAATTATTCGACGCATGCAAATCCAAAGTACAAAAAGGTATCACCACCGAACACTCAAAATGCCATCACTAAAAGGTCTACAAACAATAAATGCTGAAGGGGTTTTAGAGAACTGTGTACCCTCTACTTGCTGGTGGGATGTAAACTGGTAACAGCCAGTAGTGAGAACAGAATGGAGGTGCATTTAAAGGTAAAACTTGATCTACCATATGATCTAGTAGGCCCACTGCTGGCCCTATCCCCTGAGAAGACCAGAATCCGAAAGACACAGGCTGGCAATCCTGCACTGCATCAATATTTAGCAGAGCCAAGGCTTGGAAGCAACCAAAATGTCCATCAACCGATGAATGCACAAAGAAGAAGTGGTCCATGTACACAACGGAATATTCGCCATGGAAAAGAATGAAACACTGCTCTTTCCAGCACCATAGGTGAGCCTAGAGATAATCACAGAACGTGAGGTAAGTCGGAAAGCAGACGACAAATATCCTGTGATATCACTACTAGGTGTTACCTAATTAACTGACACAAGTGAACATATTTCCACAGAGAAGGAGACTCACAGACATAGAGAATAAACTAGGGTTATCTAAACGGAAAGGTGGGAGGAATGGATACATTAAGATTAGGGTTACCATACACATACAAATACATATTAAATACATATATCAAAAAGACCCATCCTATACCCAGGTCGGTCTACTGAACGCTCTGTAATAATTTACATGGGGGCTTCCTTGGTGGGGTGGGGGTTAAGAATCCGCCTGCCAATGCAGGGGACACAGGTTCGATCCCTGGTCCGCGAAGAACCCACATGCTGCAGAGCAATTAAACCCGTGCACCACAACCACTGAGCCTGCGCTCTAGAGGCCACGAGCCACCACTACTGAGCCCACACGCCACAACTGCTGAAGCCCACATGCCGAGAACCCGTGCTGTGCAACAAGAGAAGCCACTGCAGTGAGCAGCCCGTGCACCACAACGAAGACTAGCCCCCGCTCACTGCAACTAGAGAAAGCCCACATGCAGCAACGAAGACCCAATTCGGCCAATCAATCAATCAATCAATCAATAATATTTATTGCAAAAAATAATAATAATTTACATGGGAAGAGGATCTGTACATGAATAGATACATACAATGTTCAAGTGAACCTGATTGTGTGCACCTAGAACGCACAATATTCTAATCATTACCCCAATTAAAAAAATTAAAACCACTAACAACAATTAATGAGACATCAACTTATTGGGGTTTTTCCTGGCACATTCCATTATAGTTTACAACCTAGGAACTTAAAGGAAGGCTCGGCTGCCCTAGTAACCAGATTTGGGAATGGAGAAATGCTGCCGCCTTGTGGCCTTTTGCCACAGCAGCAGCTTTAAACACAGGGCTTACGGTCACTTAATATTCACAGGAATTGTAGGGCTGTAAATGACACGTGTCCTAAAACAATGTCCTGGGGTAGGTAATGGCCAAAAAAGTTCAAAACACGGGAAATATTTTCAAGAAAACAATTTAAAGAGGTAAGTTTTACTCACTCTTCTATTTAAAAACAAAAGAAGAACATGGATCAAAGCTCAATATCGCGAATTATTGCTTGGATGTAAACCCAAACTACAAAAAGATTTCGCCACCCAATTTTCAAAATGCCATCAGTAAAAATGTCGACAAACAATGAATGCGGACGGGTTTGTGGACAAATGCATACCCACTATGCTGTTGGTTGGAGGTAAACCGGTAACAGGTAATCATGAGAACAGAATGGAGCTGCATTTAAAAGGTAAAAGTTGAGCTACCATATGATGCGGCCGATCCCCTAATGGGCCTACAACCTACAAAGACCAGAATCAGAAACACACCGATAGGCACACATGCAGTGCGGCAATATTTACAATAGCCAAGACATGCAAGCAAACAAAATGTCCATCAACAGATAAATGGACAGAGAAGAAGTGGTATATGTACCGAATGGCATACTAGCCTCGGAAAAAAGTGAACAATCCCGTTTTCATGACTACAGATGAGCCTAGAAATAATCATATTATCTTAAGTAAGTCAAAAGGGAATGACAAATATCTTATGATATCCTTTATAGAGGTTAGCCTAAGATTGCTACCAATGAACATATTTCCACAGAAAAAAGACACTCACAGACTTATAAGACAAACCAACGGTTAACCAAAATGAAAGTTGGGAGGATGGATAAATTAGGATTATGGGGGTAACATACATATACTAATGTATGTTCAATGTATATGAACATATGACATATACACTATATGAATTATGTGATCACCAATACATATAAAATACATAATGACCAAACACCTGCCAAATACCAAGGGAGGTCTACTCAACACTCTGTAATAACATACATGGTAAGAGGATCCGAAGATGAACAGATATATGTATGAATAATTGACCAGATTCTGTACAGCCAGACAATCACAACACTCTATTCAAATTGACTTCGATAAGAATTAGAAATTACATTTAAAAAACACACCTAAGTAAGGAGACATAAACTTCTGGGGGTTTGTCCGAGCACTTTCCAGTCGAATTTACAACCGAGGAACACGACGTCCAGGAAGACTCCGTTGCCCTAGTAACAAGAGTTGAGAACGTAGAAATGCTGCCGCCTTGTGGCTGTTTCCCACAACAGCAGCTGTAAACATAGTGCTAATGGTCCCTTAACATTCACAAGGACTGCCGGGCTGTAAATGACACCTGCCCTCAGAAAAGGCCCTGGGGTAGGGAATAGCCAAGAAAATTCAACACATGACAAATTTTTCAAGCAGTCAATATGAAGAGGGAAGTTGTACTCACTCTTTAAAAAGAAAAAGGAAAAGAAAACAAAAGACATGCCTAAAGCTCAGTATAAGGAATTGTTAGATGCATGCAAATCCAACCTCCAAAAAGGTTTCAGCTCACACCAGTCAAATGACCATCAGCAAAAAGTCTACAAACTATAAATGCTGAAGGGGTTTTAGACAACTGTGTACCTTCTAGCTGCTGGTGGGATGAAGAGTGGTAACAGCACAAACGACAACACAATGGAGGTGGTTTAAAAGGTAAAAATTGAGCTACCATATGATCCGGCAAGGCACCTTCTGGGCCTATAACCTAAGACCACCAGAATCGGAAAGACAGAGGCAGGCAAATGTGCACTGCAGCAATATTTAAATAGCCAAGACACGGGAGCAAAAAAAAGGTCCCGAAACAGATGAATGGACAAAGAAGAAGTGGTATATGTACTGAATGGAATATTAGCCACGAAAAAAATAAAACAATGCCATTTGCAGCACCACGGATGAGCCTAGAGATAATCACACAACGTGAAGTAAGTCAGAATGCGAAAGACAAATGTCCTATGATATCACTTATGTTATCTGAAAATTCATAAAAATGAACAAATTTCCATAGAGAAAGACAATCTCAGACTGAGAAGGCAAACTTATGGTTGAGCCAATGAAAAGGTGTGAGGAGTGGATAAATTAGGATATTCGGGTTAACAAACATATACTAATACCTATAAAATATATAATCACCAAAGACCTATGGAATACCTACAGTGGGCTACTCAACACTCTGTAATAACCTACATGGAAAAGGATACAAAGATCAATAGATATATGTATATGTGTAAACGAACAAGATTCTGCACACCTAGCACAAACGACATGTTTCAATCAAATTGGCTCCGATAAAAACTAAAAATTAAAGACACAAACAAGAATTAAGGAGGCTAAAACTTCTGGGGCTCTGTCCTGGCACATTCCACTCTAATCTGCAACGTAAAATCACAACTTCCAGGAAGGTTCTGTTACCTTAGCAAGCAGAGTTGGTAACGTACAAATGGTGCCACCCAACGCCGCTTCCTCAAACGGCAGCTTTAAATCCACTACTAATGGTCACTAATATTCACAAGGACCGCAGGGGTGTAAATGACACATGCCCTCAAAAAATGTCCTGGAGTAGGGAAGGGCCAAAGAAATTCAAAACACGGCAAATTTTTCAAGAGGGCAATTTGAAGTTGTAAGTTTAACTCAATCTTAAAAAAAATAAAAGGGATATTGATGAAAGCTCAACATCAGGAATTATTAGACGCATGCAAATGCAAGCCACACAAAGTTGTCACCTCACACTAGTCAGAATGACCATCAGCAAAAAGTCTACAAACAAGAGATGTTGAAGAAGTTGTGGAGAATAGCATAGCCTATAGCTCTAAGTGGGATGTGAAGTGGTAACAGCCAATAATAGGAACAGAATGGCAGTGCGTTGAAAAGGTAAACATTGAGTTACCATATGGTCCGGAAGGCTCACTGTTGGGCCTGGCACCTGTGAAGACCAGAATCCAAACGACACAGATGGAACATCGTGTACTGCAGCAGTATTTACCATAGCCAAGACATGGAAGCAACAAAAATGGCCATCACCAGATGAATGGACGAAAGAGAGGTCCGTGTACACAATGGAATATCACACACAGAAAAGAATTGAAACAATGCCGTTTGCAGCACCATAGACGACGCTACAAATAATCATACAACTTGAAGTAAGTCAGAAAGCGAGAGACACATATCCTATGATATCACGTATAGGTGTTATGTAAAAATTGATATTAATGAACTTCTTTCCACAGAGAAGGACACTCACATATTCAGAAAACAAACTTGTGGTTAACCAAATGGAAAGGTGTGAGGAACGTATAACGGAGGAGATTGGGTTTAACAGACATATGCTAATACTTATAAAATATCGAATCGCCAAAGACATACCAAATACCAAGAGAGGTCTACACAGCATTCCGCAATAACCTATATGGAACAGGATCCAAACATGAAAAGATATATGTATCAATGAAACAGATTCTGTACACCTAGAACCAACACAGCATTGCAACCAAATTTGCTCTGAGAAAAATAAAAATTAAACTAAGAATATCAACACCAAATAAGAAGACATAAGTTTGAGGGGGTTTGTCCTGGCACATTCCACTCTAATTTGCAACCTACAAACAGGACTTCCAGGAAGGCTCTGTTGCCCTAGTAACCAGAGTTGGGAATATAGAAATGCCGCCGGTTTGTGGCCGTTTCCTGCAACAGCAGCTTTAAACCCAGTGCTATTGGTCACTGCATATTCACAATTACTACAGGGTTGTAAATGACACCTGCCCTCAAAAAATGTCCTGGTGTAGGTAATGGCGAAAAGAATTCAGAACACGGCCAATGTTTTCAAGGAAACAGTTTGAAGAGGTAAGTTTTACTCTTTTCCTGTTAAAAGAAAAAACACCGGACGTGGATAAAAGCTCAATATCGGGAATTATTCGACGCATGCAAATCCAAAGTACAAAAAGGTATCACCACCGAACACTCAAAATGCCATCACTAAAAGGTCTACAAACAATAAATGCTGAAGGGGTTTTAGAGAACTGTGTACCCTCTACTTGCTGGTGGGATGTAAACTGGTAACAGCCAGTAGTGAGAACAGAATGGAGGTGCATTTAAAGGTAAAACTTGATCTACCATATGATCTAGTAGGCCCACTGCTGGCCCTATCCCCTGAGAAGACCAGAATCCGAAAGACACAGGCTGGCAATCCTGCACTGCATCAATATTTAGCAGAGCCAAGGCTTGGAAGCAACCAAAATGTCCATCAACCGATGAATGCACAAAGAAGAAGTGGTCCATGTACACAACGGAATATTCGCCATGGAAAAGAATGAAACACTGCTCTTTCCAGCACCATAGGTGAGCCTAGAGATAATCACAGAACGTGAGGTAAGTCGGAAAGCAGACGACAAATATCCTGTGATATCACTACTAGGTGTTACCTAATTAACTGACACAAGTGAACATATTTCCACAGAGAAGGAGACTCACAGACATAGAGAATAAACTAGGGTTATCTAAACGGAAAGGTGGGAGGAATGGATACATTAAGATTAGGGTTACCATACACATACAAATACATATTAAATACATATATCAAAAAGACCCATCCTATACCCAGGTCGGTCTACTGAACGCTCTGTAATAATTTACATGGGGGCTTCCTTGGTGGGGTGGGGGTTAAGAATCCGCCTGCCAATGCAGGGGACACAGGTTCGATCCCTGGTCCGCGAAGAACCCACATGCTGCAGAGCAATTAAACCCGTGCACCACAACCACTGAGCCTGCGCTCTAGAGGCCACGAGCCACCACTACTGAGCCCACACGCCACAACTGCTGAAGCCCACATGCCGAGAACCCGTGCTGTGCAACAAGAGAAGCCACTGCAGTGAGCAGCCCGTGCACCACAACGAAGACTAGCCCCCGCTCACTGCAACTAGAGAAAGCCCACATGCAGCAACGAAGACCCAATTCGGCCAATCAATCAATCAATCAATCAATAATATTTATTGCAAAAAATAATAATAATTTACATGGGAAGAGGATCTGTACATGAATAGATACATACAATGTTCAAGTGAACCTGATTGTGTGCACCTAGAACGCACAATATTCTAATCATTACCCCAATTAAAAAAATTAAAACCACTAACAACAATTAATGAGACATCAACTTATTGGGGTTTTTCCTGGCACATTCCATTATAGTTTACAACCTAGGAACTTAAAGGAAGGCTCGGCTGCCCTAGTAACCAGATTTGGGAATGGAGAAATGCTGCCGCCTTGTGGCCTTTTGCCACAGCAGCAGCTTTAAACACAGGGCTTACGGTCACTTAATATTCACAGGAATTGTAGGGCTGTAAATGACACGTGTCCTAAAACAATGTCCTGGGGTAGGTAATGGCCAAAAAAGTTCAAAACACGGGAAATATTTTCAAGAAAACAATTTAAAGAGGTAAGTTTTACTCACTCTTCTATTTAAAAACAAAAGAAGAACATGGATCAAAGCTCAATATCGCGAATTATTGCTTGGATGTAAACCCAAACTACAAAAAGATTTCGCCACCCAATTTTCAAAATGCCATCAGTAAAAATGTCGACAAACAATGAATGCGGACGGGTTTGTGGACAAATGCATACCCACTATGCTGTTGGTTGGAGGTAAACCGGTAACAGGTAATCATGAGAACAGAATGGAGCTGCATTTAAAAGGTAAAAGTTGAGCTACCATATGATGCGGCCCGATCCCCTAATGGGCCTACAACCTACAAAGACCAGAATCAGAAACACACCGATAGGCACACATGCAGTGCGGCAATATTTACAATAGCCAAGACATGCAAGCAAACAAAATGTCCATCAACAGATAAATGGACAGAGAAGAAGTGGTATATGTACCGAATGGCATACTAGCCTCGGAAAAAAAGTGAACAATCCCGTTTTCATGACTACAGATGAGCCTAGAAATAATCATATTATCTTAAGTAAGTCAAAAGGGAATGACAAATATCTTATGATATCCTTTATAGAGGTTAGCCTAAGATTGCTACCAATGAACATATTTCCACAGAAAAAAGACACTCACAGACTTATAAGACAAACCAACGGTTAACCAAAATGAAAGTTGGGAGGATGGATAAATTAGGATTATGGGGGTAACATACATATACTAATGTATGTTCAATGTATATGAACATATGACATATACACTATATGAATTATGTGATCACCAATACATATAAAATACATAATGACCAAACACCTGCCAAATACCAAGGGAGGTCTACTCAACACTCTGTAATAACATACATGGTAAGAGGATCCGAAGATGAACAGATATATGTATGAATAATTGACCAGATTCTGTACAGCCAGACAATCACAACACTCTATTCAAATTGACTTCGATAAGAATTAGAAATTACATTTAAAAAACACACCTAAGTAAGGAGACATAAACTTCTGGGGGTTTGTCCGAGCACATTCCAGTCGAATTTACAACCGAGGAACACGACGTCCAGGAAGACTCCGTTGCCCTAGTAACAAGAGTTGAGAACGTAGAAATGCTGCCGCCTTGTGGCTGTTTCCCACAACAGCAGCTGTAAACATAGTGCTAATGGTCCCTTAACATTCACAAGGACTGCCGGGCTGTAAATGACACCTGCCCTCAGAAAAGGCCCTGGGGTAGGGAATAGCCAAGAAAATTCAACACATGACAAATTTTTCAAGCAGTCAATATGAAGAGGGAAGTTGTACTCACTCTTTAAAAAGAAAAAGGAAAAGAAAACAAAAGACATGCCTAAAGCTCAGTATAAGGAATTGTTAGATGCATGCAAATCCAACCTCCAAAAAGGTTTCAGCTCACACCAGTCAAATGACCATCAGCAAAAAGTCTACAAACTATAAATGCTGAAGGGGTTTTAGAGAACTGTGTACCTTCTAGCTGCTGGTGGGATGAAGAGTGGTAACAGCACAAACGACAACACAATGGAGGTGGTTTAAAAGGTAAAAATTGAGCTACCCATATGATCCGGCAAGGCACCTTCTGGGCCTATAACCTAAGACCACCAGAATCGGAAAGACAGAGGCAGGCAAATGTGCACTGCAGCAATATTTAAATAGCCAAGACACGGGAGCAAAAAAAAGGTCCCGAAACAGATGAATGGACAAAGAAGAAGTGGTATATGTACTGAATGGAATATTAGCCACGAAAAAATAAAACAATGCCATTTGCAGCACCACGGATGAGCCTAGAGATAATCACACAACGTGAAGTAAGTCAGAATGCGAAAGACAAATGTCCTATGATATCACTTATGTTATCTGAAAATTCATAAAAATGAACAAATTTCCATAGAGAAAGACAATCTCAGACTGAGAAGGCAAACTTATGGTTGAGCCAATGAAAAGGTGTGAGGAGTGGATAAATTAGGATATTCGGGTTAACAAACATATACTAATACCTATAAAATATATAATCACCAAAGACCTATGGAATACCTACAGTGGGCTACTCAACACTCTGTAATAACCTACATGGAAAAGGATACAAAGATCAATAGATATATGTATATGTGGTAAACGAACAAGATTCTGCACACCTAGCACAAACGACATGTTTCAATCAAATTGGCTCCGATAAAAACTAAAAATTAAAGACACAAACAAGAATTAAGGAGGCTAAAACTTCTGGGGCTCTGTCCTGGCACATTCCACTCTAATCTGCAACGTAAAATCACAACTTCCAGGAAGGTTCTGTTACCTTAGCAAGCAGAGTTGGTAACGTACAAATGGTGCCACCCAACGCCGCTTCCTCAAACGGCAGCTTTAAATCCACTACTAATGGTCACTAATATTCACAAGGACCGCAGGGGTGTAAATGACACATGCCCTCAAAAAATGTCCTGGAGTAGGGAAGGGACAAAGAAATTCAAAACACGGCAAATTTTTCAAGAGGGCAATTTGAAGTTGTAAGTTTAACTCAATCTTAAAAAAAATAAAAGGGATATTGATGAAAGCTCAACATCAGGAATTATTAGACGCATGCAAATGCAAGCCACACAAAGTTGTCACCTCACACTAGTCAGAATGACCATCAGCAAAAAGTCTACAAACAAGAGATGTTGAAGAAGTTGTGGAGAATAGCATAGCCTATAGCTCTAAGTGGGATGTGAAGTGGTAACAGCCAATAATAGGAACAGAATGGCAGTGCGTTGAAAAGGTAAACATTGAGTTACCATATGGTCCGGAAGGCTCACTGTTGGGCCAACCTGTGAAGACCAGAATCCAAACGACACAGATGGAACATCGTGTACTGCAGCAGTATTTACCATAGCCAAGACATGGAAGCAACAAAAATGGCCATCACCAGATGAATGGACGAAAGAGAGGTCCGTGTACACAATGGAATATCACACACAGAAAAGAATTGAAACAATGCCGTTTGCAGCACCATAGACGACGCTACAAATAATCATACAACTTGAAGTAAGTCAGAAAGCGAGAGACACATATCCTATGATATCACGTATAGGTGTTATGTAAAAATTGATATTAATGAACTTCTTTCCACAGAGAAGGACACTCACATATTCAGAAAACAAACTTGTGGTTAACCAAATGGAAAGGTGTGAGGAACGTATAACGGAGGAGATTGGGTTTAACAGACATATGCTAATACTTATAAAATATCGAATCGCCAAAGACATACCAAATATCAAGAGAGGTCTACACAGCATTCTGCAATAACCTATATGGAACAGGATCCAAACATGAAAAGATATATGTATCAATGAAACAGATTCTGTACACCTAGAACCAACACAGCATTGCAACCAAATTTGCTCTGAGAAAAATAAAAATTAAACTAAGAATATCAACACCAAATAAGAAGACATAAGTTTGAGGGGGTTTGTCCTGGCACATTCCACTCTAATTTGCAACCTACAAACAGGACTTCCAGGAAGGCTCTGTTGCCCTAGTAACCAGAGTTGGGAATATAGAAATGCCGCCGGTTTGTGGCCGTTTCCTGCAACAGCAGCTTTAAACCCAGTGCTATTGGTCACTGCATATTCACAATTACTACAGGGTTGTAAATGACACCTGCCCTCAAAAAATGTCCTGGTGTAGGTAATGGCGAAAAGAATTCAGAACACGGCCAATGTTTTCAAGGAAACAGTTTGAAGAGGTAAGTTTTACTCTTTTCCTGTTAAAAGAAAAAACACCGGACGTGGATAAAAGCTCAATATCGGGAATTATTCGACGCATGCAAATCCAAAGTACAAAAAGGTATCACCACCGAACACTCAAAATGCCATCACTAAAAGGTCTACAAACAATAAATGCTGAAGGGGTTTTAGAGAACTGTGTACCCTCTACTTGCTGGTGGGATGTAAACTGGTAACAGCCAGTAGTGAGAACAGAATGGAGGTGCATTTAAAGGTAAAACTTGATCTACCATATGATCTAGTAGGCCCACTGCTGGCCCTATCCCCTGAGAAGACCAGAATCCGAAAGACACAGGCTGGCAATCCTGCACTGCATCAATATTTAGCAGAGCCAAGGCTTGGAAGCAACCAAAATGTCCATCAACCGATGAATGCACAAAGAAGAAGTGGTCCATGTACACAACGGAATATTCGCCATGGAAAAGAATGAAACACTGCTCTTTCCAGCACCATAGGTGAGCCTAGAGATAATCACAGAACGTGAGGTAAGTCGGAAAGCAGACGACAAATATCCTGTGATATCACTACTAGGTGTTACCTAATTAACTGACACAAGTGAACATATTTCCACAGAGAAGGAGACTCACAGACATAGAGAATAAACTAGGGTTATCTAAACGGAAAGGTGGGAGGAATGGATACATTAAGATTAGGGTTACCATACACATACAAATACATATTAAATACATATATCAAAAAGACCCATCCTATACCCAGGTCGGTCTACTGAACGCTCTGTAATAATTTACATGGGGGCTTCCTTGGTGGGGTGGGGGTTAAGAATCCGCCTGCCAATGCAGGGGACACAGGTTCGATCCCTGGTCCGCGAAGAACCCACATGCTGCAGAGCAATTAAACCCGTGCACCACAACCACTGAGCCTGCGCTCTAGAGGCCACGAGCCACCACTACTGAGCCCACACGCCACAACTGCTGAAACCCACATGCCGAGAACCCGTGCTGTGCAACAAGAGAAGCCACTGCAGTGAGCAGCCCGTGCACCACAACGAAGACTAGCCCCCGCTCACTGCAACTAGAGAAAGCCCACATGCAGCAACGAAGACCCAATTCGGCCAATCAATCAATCAATCAATCAATAATATTTATTGCAAAAAATAATAATAATTTACATGGGAAGAGGATCTGTACATGAATAGATACATACAATGTTCAAGTGAACCTGATTGTGTGCACCTAGAACGCACAATATTCTAATCATTACCCCAATTAAAAAAATTAAAACCACTAACAACAATTAATGAGACATCAACTTATTGGGGTTTTTCCTGGCACATTCCATTATAGTTTACAACCTAGGAACTTAAAGGAAGGCTCGGCTGCCCTAGTAACCAGATTTGGGAATGGAGAAATGCTGCCGCCTTGTGGCCTTTTGCCACAGCAGCAGCTTTAAACACAGGGCTTACGGTCACTTAATATTCACAGGAATTGTAGGGCTGTAAATGACACGTGTCCTAAAACAATGTCCTGGGGTAGGTAATGGCCAAAAAAGTTCAAAACACGGGAAATATTTTCAAGAAAACAATTTAAAGAGGTAAGTTTTACTCACTCTTCTATTTAAAAACAAAAGAAGAACATGGATCAAAGCTCAATATCGCGAATTATTGCTTGGATGTAAACCCAAACTACAAAAAGATTTCGCCACCCAATTTTCAAAATGCCATCAGTAAAAATGTCGACAAACAATGAATGCGGACGGGTTTGTGGACAAATGCATACCCACTATGCTGTTGGTTGGAGGTAAACCGGTAACAGGTAATCATGAGAACAGAATGGAGCTGCATTTAAAAGGTAAAAGTTGAGCTACCATATGATGCGGCCGATCCCCTAATGGGCCTACAACCTACAAAGACCAGAATCAGAAACACACCGATAGGCACACATGCAGTGCGGCAATATTTACAATAGCCAAGACATGCAAGCAAACAAAATGTCCATCAACAGATAAATGGACAGAGAAGAAGTGGTATATGTACCGAATGGCATACTAGCCTCGGAAAAAAGTGAACAATCCCGTTTTCATGACTACAGATGAGCCTAGAAATAATCATATTATCTTAAGTAAGTCAAAAGGGAATGACAAATATCTTATGATATCCTTTATAGAGGTTAGCCTAAGATTGCTACCAATGAACATATTTCCACAGAAAAAAGACACTCACAGACTTATAAGACAAACCAACGGTTAACCAAAATGAAAGTTGGGAGGATGGATAAATTAGGATTATGGGGGTAACATACATATACTAATGTATGTTCAATGTATATGAACATATGACATATACACTATATGAATTATGTGATCACCAATACATATAAAATACATAATGACCAAACACCTGCCAAATACCAAGGGAGGTCTACTCAACACTCTGTAATAACATACATGGTAAGAGGATCCGAAGATGAACAGATATATGTATGAATAATTGACCAGATTCTGTACAGCCAGACAATCACAACACTCTATTCAAATTGACTTCGATAAGAATTAGAAATTACATTTAAAAAACACACCTAAGTAAGGAGACATAAACTTCTGGGGGTTTGTCCGAGCACATTCCAGTCGAATTTACAACCGAGGAACACGACGTCCAGGAAGACTCCGTTGCCCTAGTAACAAGAGTTGAGAACGTAGAAATGCTGCCGCCTTGTGGCTGTTTCCCACAACAGCAGCTGTAAACATAGTGCTAATGGTCCCTTAACATTCACAAGGACTGCCGGGCTGTAAATGACACCTGCCCTCAGAAAAGGCCCTGGGGTAGGGAATAGCCAAGAAAATTCAACACATGACAAATTTTTCAAGCAGTCAATATGAAGAGGGAAGTTGTACTCACTCTTTAAAAAGAAAAAGGAAAAGAAAACAAAAGACATGCCTAAAGCTCAGTATAAGGAATTGTTAGATGCATGCAAATCCAACCTCCAAAAAGGTTTCAGCTCACACCAGTCAAATGACCATCAGCAAAAAGTCTACAAACTATAAATGCTGAAGGGGTTTTAGAGAACTGTGTACCTTCTAGCTGCTGGTGGGATGAAGAGTGGTAACAGCACAAACGACAACACAATGGAGGTGGTTTAAAAGGTAAAAATTGAGCTACCATATGATCCGGCAAGGCACCTTCTGGGCCTATAACCTAAGACCACCAGAATCGGAAAGACAGAGGCAGGCAAATGTGCACTGCAGCAATATTTAAATAGCCAAGACACGGGAGCAAAAAAAAGGTCCCGAAACAGATGAATGGACAAAGAAGAAGTGGTATATGTACTGAATGGAATATTAGCCACGAAAAAAATAAAACAATGCCATTTGCAGCACCACGGATGAGCCTAGAGATAATCACACAACGTGAAGTAAGTCAGAATGCGAAAGACAAATGTCCTATGATATCACTTATGTTATCTGAAAATTCATAAAAATGAACAAATTTCCATAGAGAAAGACAATCTCAGACTGAGAAGGCAAACTTATGGTTGAGCCAATGAAAAGGTGTGAGGAGTGGATAAATTAGGATATTCGGGTTAACAAACATATACTAATACCTATAAAATATATAATCACCAAAGACCTATGGAATACCTACAGTGGGCTACTCAACACTCTGTAATAACCTACATGGAAAAGGATACAAAGATCAATAGATATATGTATATGTGTAAACGAACAAGATTCTGCACACCTAGCACAAACGACATGTTTCAATCAAATTGGCTCCGATAAAAACTAAAAATTAAAGACACAAACAAGAATTAAGGAGGCTAAAACTTCTGGGGCTCTGTCCTGGCACATTCCACTCTAATCTGCAACGTAAAATCACAACTTCCAGGAAGGTTCTGTTACCTTAGCAAGCAGAGTTGGTAACGTACAAATGGTGCCACCCAACGCCGCTTCCTCAAACGGCAGCTTTAAATCCACTACTAATGGTCACTAATATTCACAAGGACCGCAGGGGTGTAAATGACACATGCCCTCAAAAAATGTCCTGGAGTAGGGAAGGGACAAAGAAATTCAAAACACGGCAAATTTTTCAAGAGGGCAATTTGAAGTTGTAAGTTTAACTCAATCTTAAAAAAAATAAAAGGGATATTGATGAAAGCTCAACATCAGGAATTATTAGACGCATGCAAATGCAAGCCACACAAAGTTGTCACCTCACACTAGTCAGAATGACCATCAGCAAAAAGTCTACAAACAAGAGATGTTGAAGAAGTTGTGGAGAATAGCATAGCCTATAGCTCTAAGTGGGATGTGAAGTGGTAACAGCCAATAATAGGAACAGAATGGCAGTGCGTTGAAAAGGTAAACATTGAGTTACCATATGGTCCGGAAGGCTCACTGTTGGGCCTGGCACCTGTGAAGACCAGAATCCAAACGACACAGATGGAACATCGTGTACTGCAGCAGTATTTACCATAGCCAAGACATGGAAGCAACAAAAATGGCCATCACCAGATGAATGGACGAAAGAGAGGTCCGTGTACACAATGGAATATCACACACAGAAAAGAATTGAAACAATGCCGTTTGCAGCACCATAGACGACGCTACAAATAATCATACAACTTGAAGTAAGTCAGAAAGCGAGAGACACATATCCTATGATATCACGTATAGGTGTTATGTAAAAATTGATATTAATGAACTTCTTTCCACAGAGAAGGACACTCACATATTCAGAAAACAAACTTGTGGTTAACCAAATGGAAAGGTGTGAGGAACGTATAACGGAGGAGATTGGGTTTAACAGACATATGCTAATACTTATAAAATATCGAATCGCCAAAGACATACCAAATACCAAGAGAGGTCTACACAGCATTCCGCAATAACCTATATGGAACAGGATCCAAACATGAAAAGATATATGTATCAATGAAACAGATTCTGTACACCTAGAACCAACACAGCATTGCAACCAAATTTGCTCTGAGAAAAATAAAAATTAAACTAAGAATATCAACACCAAATAAGAAGACATAAGTTTGAGGGGGTTTGTCCTGGCACATTCCACTCTAATTTGCAACCTACAAACAGGACTTCCAGGAAGGCTCTGTTGCCCTAGTAACCAGAGTTGGGAATATAGAAATGCCGCCGGTTTGTGGCCGTTTCCTGCAACAGCAGCTTTAAACCCAGTGCTATTGGTCACTGCATATTCACAATTACTACAGGGTTGTAAATGACACCTGCCCTCAAAAAATGTCCTGGTGTAGGTAATGGCGAAAAGAATTCAGAACACGGCCAATGTTTTCAAGGAAACAGTTTGAAGAGGTAAGTTTTACTCTTTTCCTGTTAAAAGAAAAAACACCGGACGTGGATAAAAGCTCAATATCGGGAATTATTCGACGCATGCAAATCCAAAGTACAAAAAGGTATCACCACCGAACACTCAAAATGCCATCACTAAAAGGTCTACAAACAATAAATGCTGAAGGGGTTTTAGAGAACTGTGTACCCTCTACTTGCTGGTGGGATGTAAACTGGTAACAGCCAGTAGTGAGAACAGAATGGAGGTGCATTTAAAGGTAAAACTTGATCTACCATATGATCTAGTAGGCCCACTGCTGGCCCTATCCCCTGAGAAGACCAGAATCCGAAAGACACAGGCTGGCAATCCTGCACTGCATCAATATTTAGCAGAGCCAAGGCTTGGAAGCAACCAAAATGTCCATCAACCGATGAATGCACAAAGAAGAAGTGGTCCATGTACACAACGGAATATTCGCCATGGAAAAGAATGAAACACTGCTCTTTCCAGCACCATAGGTGAGCCTAGAGATAATCACAGAACGTGAGGTAAGTCGGAAAGCAGACGACAAATATCCTGTGATATCACTACTAGGTGTTACCTAATTAACTGACACAAGTGAACATATTTCCACAGAGAAGGAGACTCACAGACATAGAGAATAAACTAGGGTTATCTAAACGGAAAGGTGGGAGGAATGGATACATTAAGATTAGGGTTACCATACACATACAAATACATATTAAATACATATATCAAAAAGACCCATCCTATACCCAGGTCGGTCTACTGAACGCTCTGTAATAATTTACATGGGGGCTTCCTTGGTGGGGTGGGGGTTAAGAATCCGCCTGCCAATGCAGGGGACACAGGTTCGATCCCTGGTCCGCGAAGAACCCACATGCTGCAGAGCAATTAAACCCGTGCACCACAACCACTGAGCCTGCGCTCTAGAGGCCACGAGCCACCACTACTGAGCCCACACGCCACAACTGCTGAAGCCCACATGCCGAGAACCCGTGCTGTGCAACAAGAGAAGCCACTGCAGTGAGCAGCCCGTGCACCACAACGAAGACTAGCCCCCGCTCACTGCAACTAGAGAAAGCCCACATGCAGCAACGAAGACCCAATTCGGCCAATCAATCAATCAATCAATCAATAATATTTATTGCAAAAAATAATAATAATTTACATGGGAAGAGGATCTGTACATGAATAGATACATACAATGTTCAAGTGAACCTGATTGTGTGCACCTAGAACGCACAATATTCTAATCATTACCCCAATTAAAAAAATTAAAACCACTAACAACAATTAATGAGACATCAACTTATTGGGGTTTTTCCTGGCACATTCCATTATAGTTTACAACCTAGGAACTTAAAGGAAGGCTCGGCTGCCCTAGTAACCAGATTTGGGAATGGAGAAATGCTGCCGCCTTGTGGCCTTTTGCCACAGCAGCAGCTTTAAACACAGGGCTTACGGTCACTTAATATTCACAGGAATTGTAGGGCTGTAAATGACACGTGTCCTAAAACAATGTCCTGGGGTAGGTAATGGCCAAAAAAGTTCAAAACACGGGAAATATTTTCAAGAAAACAATTTAAAGAGGTAAGTTTTACTCACTCTTCTATTTAAAAACAAAAGAAGAACATGGATCAAAGCTCAATATCGCGAATTATTGCTTGGATGTAAACCCAAACTACAAAAAGATTTCGCCACCCAATTTTCAAAATGCCATCAGTAAAAATGTCGACAAACAATGAATGCGGACGGGTTTGTGGACAAATGCATACCCACTATGCTGTTGGTTGGAGGTAAACCGGTAACAGGTAATCATGAGAACAGAATGGAGCTGCATTTAAAAGGTAAAAGTTGAGCTACCATATGATGCGGCCGATCCCCTAATGGGCCTACAACCTACAAAGACCAGAATCAGAAACACACCGATAGGCACACATGCAGTGCGGCAATATTTACAATAGCCAAGACATGCAAGCAAACAAAATGTCCATCAACAGATAAATGGACAGAGAAGAAGTGGTATATGTACCGAATGGCATACTAGCCTCGGAAAAAAGTGAACAATCCCGTTTTCATGACTACAGATGAGCCTAGAAATAATCATATTATCTTAAGTAAGTCAAAAGGGAATGACAAATATCTTATGATATCCTTTATAGAGGTTAGCCTAAGATTGCTACCAATGAACATATTTCCACAGAAAAAAGACACTCACAGACTTATAAGACAAACCAACGGTTAACCAAAATGAAAGTTGGGAGGATGGATAAATTAGGATTATGGGGGTAACATACATATACTAATGTATGTTCAATGTATATGAACATATGACATATACACTATATGAATTATGTGATCACCAATACATATAAAATACATAATGACCAAACACCTGCCAAATACCAAGGGAGGTCTACTCAACACTCTGTAATAACATACATGGTAAGAGGATCCGAAGATGAACAGATATATGTATGAATAATTGACCAGATTCTGTACAGCCAGACAATCACAACACTCTATTCAAATTGACTTCGATAAGAATTAGAAATTACATTTAAAAAACACACCTAAGTAAGGAGACATAAACTTCTGGGGGTTTGTCCGAGCACATTCCAGTCGAATTTACAACCGAGGAACACGACGTCCAGGAAGACTCCGTTGCCCTAGTAACAAGAGTTGAGAACGTAGAAATGCTGCCGCCTTGTGGCTGTTTCCCACAACAGCAGCTGTAAACATAGTGCTAATGGTCCCTTAACATTCACAAGGACTGCCGGGCTGTAAATGACACCTGCCCTCAGAAAAGGCCCTGGGGTAGGGAATAGCCAAGAAAATTCAACACATGACAAATTTTTCAAGCAGTCAATATGAAGAGGGAAGTTGTACTCACTCTTTAAAAAGAAAAAGGAAAAGAAAACAAAAGACATGCCTAAAGCTCAGTATAAGGAATTGTTAGATGCATGCAAATCCAACCTCCAAAAAGGTTTCAGCTCACACCAGTCAAATGACCATCAGCAAAAAGTCTACAAACTATAAATGCTGAAGGGGTTTTAGAGAACTGTGTACCTTCTAGCTGCTGGTGGGATGAAGAGTGGTAACAGCACAAACGACAACACAATGGAGGTGGTTTAAAAGGTAAAAATTGAGCTACCATATGATCCGGCAAGGCACCTTCTGGGCCTATAACCTAAGACCACCAGAATCGGAAAGACAGAGGCAGGCAAATGTGCACTGCAGCAATATTTAAATAGCCAAGACACGGGAGCAAAAAAAAGGTCCCGAAACAGATGAATGGACAAAGAAGAAGTGGTATATGTACTGAATGGAATATTAGCCACGAAAAAAATAAAACAATGCCATTTGCAGCACCACGGATGAGCCTAGAGATAATCACACAACGTGAAGTAAGTCAGAATGCGAAAGACAAATGTCCTATGATATCACTTATGTTATCTGAAAATTCATAAAAATGAACAAATTTCCATAGAGAAAGACAATCTCAGACTGAGAAGGCAAACTTATGGTTGAGCCAATGAAAAGGTGTGAGGAGTGGATAAATTAGGATATTCGGGTTAACAAACATATACTAATACCTATAAAATATATAATCACCAAAGACCTATGGAATACCTACAGTGGGCTACTCAACACTCTGTAATAACCTACATGGAAAAGGATACAAAGATCAATAGATATATGTATATGTGTAAACGAACAAGATTCTGCACACCTAGCACAAACGACATGTTTCAATCAAATTGGCTCCGATAAAAACTAAAAATTAAAGACACAAACAAGAATTAAGGAGGCTAAAACTTCTGGGGCTCTGTCCTGGCACATTCCACTCTAATCTGCAACGTAAAATCACAACTTCCAGGAAGGTTCTGTTACCTTAGCAAGCAGAGTTGGTAACGTACAAATGGTGCCACCCAACGCCGCTTCCTCAAACGGCAGCTTTAAATCCACTACTAATGGTCACTAATATTCACAAGGACCGCAGGGGTGTAAATGACACATGCCCTCAAAAAATGTCCTGGAGTAGGGAAGGGACAAAGAAATTCAAAACACGGCAAATTTTTCAAGAGGGCAATTTGAAGTTGTAAGTTTAACTCAATCTTAAAAAAAATAAAAGGGATATTGATGAAAGCTCAACATCAGGAATTATTAGACGCATGCAAATGCAAGCCACACAAAGTTGTCACCTCACACTAGTCAGAATGACCATCAGCAAAAAGTCTACAAACAAGAGATGTTGAAGAAGTTGTGGAGAATAGCATAGCCTATAGCTCTAAGTGGGATGTGAAGTGGTAACAGCCAATAATAGGAACAGAATGGCAGTGCGTTGAAAAGGTAAACATTGAGTTACCATATGGTCCGGAAGGCTCACTGTTGGGCCTGGCACCTGTGAAGACCAGAATCCAAACGACACAGATGGAACATCGTGTACTGCAGCAGTATTTACCATAGCCAAGACATGGAAGCAACAAAAATGGCCATCACCAGATGAATGGACGAAAGAGAGGTCCGTGTACACAATGGAATATCACACACAGAAAAGAATTGAAACAATGCCGTTTGCAGCACCATAGACGACGCTACAAATAATCATACAACTTGAAGTAAGTCAGAAAGCGAGAGACACATATCCTATGATATCACGTATAGGTGTTATGTAAAAATTGATATTAATGAACTTCTTTCCACAGAGAAGGACACTCACATATTCAGAAAACAAACTTGTGGTTAACCAAATGGAAAGGTGTGAGGAACGTATAACGGAGGAGATTGGGTTTAACAGACATATGCTAATACTTATAAAATATCGAATCGCCAAAGACATACCAAATACCAAGAGAGGTCTACACAGCATTCCGCAATAACCTATATGGAACAGGATCCAAACATGAAAAGATATATGTATCAATGAAACAGATTCTGTACACCTAGAACCAACACAGCATTGCAACCAAATTTGCTCTGAGAAAAATAAAAATTAAACTAAGAATATCAACACCAAATAAGAAGACATAAGTTTGAGGGGGTTTGTCCTGGCACATTCCACTCTAATTTGCAACCTACAAACAGGACTTCCAGGAAGGCTCTGTTGCCCTAGTAACCAGAGTTGGGAATATAGAAATGCCGCCGGTTTGTGGCCGTTTCCTGCAACAGCAGCTTTAAACCCAGTGCTATTGGTCACTGCATATTCACAATTACTACAGGGTTGTAAATGACACCTGCCCTCAAAAAATGTCCTGGTGTAGGTAATGGCGAAAAGAATTCAGAACACGGCCAATGTTTTCAAGGAAACAGTTTGAAGAGGTAAGTTTTACTCTTTTCCTGTTAAAAGAAAAAACACCGGACGTGGATAAAAGCTCAATATCGGGAATTATTCGACGCATGCAAATCCAAAGTACAAAAAGGTATCACCACCGAACACTCAAAATGCCATCACTAAAAGGTCTACAAACAATAAATGCTGAAGGGGTTTTAGAGAACTGTGTACCCTCTACTTGCTGGTGGGATGTAAACTGGTAACAGCCAGTAGTGAGAACAGAATGGAGGTGCATTTAAAGGTAAAACTTGATCTACCATATGATCTAGTAGGCCCACTGCTGGCCCTATCCCCTGAGAAGACCAGAATCCGAAAGACACAGGCTGGCAATCCTGCACTGCATCAATATTTAGCAGAGCCAAGGCTTGGAAGCAACCAAAATGTCCATCAACCGATGAATGCACAAAGAAGAAGTGGTCCATGTACACAACGGAATATTCGCCATGGAAAAGAATGAAACACTGCTCTTTCCAGCACCATAGGTGAGCCTAGAGATAATCACAGAACGTGAGGTAAGTCGGAAAGCAGACGACAAATATCCTGTGATATCACTACTAGGTGTTACCTAATTAACTGACACAAGTGAACATATTTCCACAGAGAAGGAGACTCACAGACATAGAGAATAAACTAGGGTTATCTAAACGGAAAGGTGGGAGGAATGGATACATTAAGATTAGGGTTACCATACACATACAAATACATATTAAATACATATATCAAAAAGACCCATCCTATACCCAGGTCGGTCTACTGAACGCTCTGTAATAATTTACATGGGGGCTTCCTTGGTGGGGTGGGGGTTAAGAATCCGCCTGCCAATGCAGGGGACACAGGTTCGATCCCTGGTCCGCGAAGAACCCACATGCTGCAGAGCAATTAAACCCGTGCACCACAACCACTGAGCCTGCGCTCTAGAGGCCACGAGCCACCACTACTGAGCCCACACGCCACAACTGCTGAAGCCCACATGCCGAGAACCCGTGCTGTGCAACAAGAGAAGCCACTGCAGTGAGCAGCCCGTGCACCACAACGAAGACTAGCCCCCGCTCACTGCAACTAGAGAAAGCCCACATGCAGCAACGAAGACCCAATTCGGCCAATCAATCAATCAATCAATCAATAATATTTATTGCAAAAAATAATAATAATTTACATGGGAAGAGGATCTGTACATGAATAGATACATACAATGTTCAAGTGAACCTGATTGTGTGCACCTAGAACGCACAATATTCTAATCATTACCCCAATTAAAAAAATTAAAACCACTAACAACAATTAATGAGACATCAACTTATTGGGGTTTTTCCTGGCACATTCCATTATAGTTTACAACCTAGGAACTTAAAGGAAGGCTCGGCTGCCCTAGTAACCAGATTTGGGAATGGAGAAATGCTGCCGCCTTGTGGCCTTTTGCCACAGCAGCAGCTTTAAACACAGGGCTTACGGTCACTTAATATTCACAGGAATTGTAGGGCTGTAAATGACACGTGTCCTAAAACAATGTCCTGGGGTAGGTAATGGCCAAAAAAGTTCAAAACACGGGAAATATTTTCAAGAAAACAATTTAAAGAGGTAAGTTTTACTCACTCTTCTATTTAAAAACAAAAGAAGAACATGGATCAAAGCTCAATATCGCGAATTATTGCTTGGATGTAAACCCAAACTACAAAAAGATTTCGCCACCCAATTTTCAAAATGCCATCAGTAAAAATGTCGACAAACAATGAATGCGGACGGGTTTGTGGACAAATGCATACCCACTATGCTGTTGGTTGGAGGTAAACCGGTAACAGGTAATCATGAGAACAGAATGGAGCTGCATTTAAAAGGTAAAAGTTGAGCTACCATATGATGCGGCCGATCCCCTAATGGGCCTACAACCTACAAAGACCAGAATCAGAAACACACCGATAGGCACACATGCAGTGCGGCAATATTTACAATAGCCAAGACATGCAAGCAAACAAAATGTCCATCAACAGATAAATGGACAGAGAAGAAGTGGTATATGTACCGAATGGCATACTAGCCTCGGAAAAAAGTGAACAATCCCGTTTTCATGACTACAGATGAGCCTAGAAATAATCATATTATCTTAAGTAAGTCAAAAGGGAATGACAAATATCTTATGATATCCTTTATAGAGGTTAGCCTAAGATTGCTACCAATGAACATATTTCCACAGAAAAAAGACACTCACAGACTTATAAGACAAACCAACGGTTAACCAAAATGAAAGTTGGGAGGATGGATAAATTAGGATTATGGGGGTAACATACATATACTAATGTATGTTCAATGTATATGAACATATGACATATACACTATATGAATTATGTGATCACCAATACATATAAAATACATAATGACCAAACACCTGCCAAATACCAAGGGAGGTCTACTCAACACTCTGTAATAACATACATGGTAAGAGGATCCGAAGATGAACAGATATATGTATGAATAATTGACCAGATTCTGTACAGCCAGACAATCACAACACTCTATTCAAATTGACTTCGATAAGAATTAGAAATTACATTTAAAAAACACACCTAAGTAAGGAGACATAAACTTCTGGGGGTTTGTCCGAGCACATTCCAGTCGAATTTACAACCGAGGAACACGACTTCCAGGAAGACTCCGTTGCCCTAGTAACAAGAGTTGAGAACGTAGAAATGCTGCCGCCTTGTGGCTGTTTCCCACAACAGCAGCTGTAAACATAGTGCTAATGGTCCCTTAACATTCACAAGGACTGCCGGGCTGTAAATGACACCTGCCCTCAGAAAAGGCCCTGGGGTAGGGAATAGCCAAGAAAATTCAACACATGACAAATTTTTCAAGCAGTCAATATGAAGAGGGAAGTTGTACTCACTCTTTAAAAAGAAAAAGGAAAAGAAAACAAAAGACATGCCTAAAGCTCAGTATAAGGAATTGTTAGATGCATGCAAATCCAACCTCCAAAAAGGTTTCAGCTCACACCAGTCAAATGACCATCAGCAAAAAGTCTACAAACTATAAATGCTGAAGGGGTTTTAGAGAACTGTGTACCTTCTAGCTGCTGGTGGGATGAAGAGTGGTAACAGCACAAACGACAACACAATGGAGGTGGTTTAAAAGGTAAAAATTGAGCTACCATATGATCCGGCAAGGCACCTTCTGGGCCTATAACCTAAGACCACCAGAATCGGAAAGACAGAGGCAGGCAAATGTGCACTGCAGCAATATTTAAATAGCCAAGACACGGGAGCAAAAAAAAGGTCCCGAAACAGATGAATGGACAAAGAAGAAGTGGTATATGTACTGAATGGAATATTAGCCACGAAAAAAATAAAACAATGCCATTTGCAGCACCACGGATGAGCCTAGAGATAATCACACAACGTGAAGTAAGTCAGAATGCGAAAGACAAATGTCCTATGATATCACTTATGTTATCTGAAAATTCATAAAAATGAACAAATTTCCATAGAGAAAGACAATCTCAGACTGAGAAGGCAAACTTATGGTTGAGCCAATGAAAAGGTGTGAGGAGTGGATAAATTAGGATATTCGGGTTAACAAACATATACTAATACCTATAAAATATATAATCACCAAAGACCTATGGAATACCTACAGTGGGCTACTCAACACTCTGTAATAACCTACATGGAAAAGGATACAAAGATCAATAGATATATGTATATGTGTAAACGAACAAGATTCTGCACACCTAGCACAAACGACATGTTTCAATCAAATTGGCTCCGATAAAAACTAAAAATTAAAGACACAAACAAGAATTAAGGAGGCTAAAACTTCTGGGGCTCTGTCCTGGCACATTCCACTCTAATCTGCAACGTAAAATCACAACTTCCAGGAAGGTTCTGTTACCTTAGCAAGCAGAGTTGGTAACGGACAAATGGTGCCACCCAACGCCGCTTCCTCAAACGGCAGCTTTAAATCCACTACTAATGGTCACTAATATTCACAAGGACCGCAGGGGTGTAAATGACACATGCCCTCAAAAAATGTCCTGGAGTAGGGAAGGGCCAAAGAAATTCAAAACACGGCAAATTTTTCAAGAGGGCAATTTGAAGTTGTAAGTTTAACTCAATCTTAAAAAAAATAAAAGGGATATTGATGAAAGCTCAACATCAGGAATTATTAGACGCATGCAAATGCAAGCCACACAAAGTTGTCACCTCACACTAGTCAGAATGACCATCAGCAAAAAGTCTACAAACAAGAGATGTTGAAGAAGTTGTGGAGAATAGCATAGCCTATAGCTCTAAGTGGGATGTGAAGTGGTAACAGCCAATAATAGGAACAGAATGGCAGTGCGTTGAAAAGGTAAACATTGAGTTACCATATGGTCCGGAAGGCTCACTGTTGGGCCTGGCACCTGTGAAGACCAGAATCCAAACGACACAGATGGAACATCGTGTACTGCAGCAGTATTTACCATAGCCAAGACATGGAAGCAACAAAAATGGCCATCACCAGATGAATGGACGAAAGAGAGGTCCGTGTACACAATGGAATATCACACACAGAAAAGAATTGAAACAATGCCGTTTGCAGCACCATAGACGACGCTACAAATAATCATACAACTTGAAGTAAGTCAGAAAGCGAGAGACACATATCCTATGATATCACGTATAGGTGTTATGTAAAAATTGATATTAATGAACTTCTTTCCACAGAGAAGGACACTCACATATTCAGAAAACAAACTTGTGGTTAACCAAATGGAAAGGTGTGAGGAACGTATAACGGAGGAGATTGGGTTTAACAGACATATGCTAATACTTATAAAATATCGAATCGCCAAAGACATACCAAATACCAAGAGAGGTCTACACAGCATTCCGCAATAACCTATATGGAACAGGATCCAAACATGAAAAGATATATGTATCAATGAAACAGATTCTGTACACCTAGAACCAACACAGCATTGCAACCAAATTTGCTCTGAGAAAAATAAAAATTAAACTAAGAATATCAACACCAAATAAGAAGACATAAGTTTGAGGGGGTTTGTCCTGGCACATTCCACTCTAATTTGCAACCTACAAACAGGACTTCCAGGAAGGCTCTGTTGCCCTAGTAACCAGAGTTGGGAATATAGAAATGCCGCCGGTTTGTGGCCGTTTCCTGCAACAGCAGCTTTAAACCCAGTGCTATTGGTCACTGCATATTCACAATTACTACAGGGTTGTAAATGACACCTGCCCTCAAAAAATGTCCTGGTGTAGGTAATGGCGAAAAGAATTCAGAACACGGCCAATGTTTTCAAGGAAACAGTTTGAAGAGGTAAGTTTTACTCTTTTCCTGTTAAAAGAAAAAACACCGGACGTGGATAAAAGCTCAATATCGGGAATTATTCGACGCATGCAAATCCAAAGTACAAAAAGGTATCACCACCGAACACTCAAAATGCCATCACTAAAAGGTCTACAAACAATAAATGCTGAAGGGGTTTTAGAGAACTGTGTACCTTCTAGCTGCTGGTGGGATGAAGAGTGGTAACAGCACAAACGACAACACAATGGAGGTGGTTTAAAAGGTAAAAATTGAGCTACCATATGATCCGGCAAGGCACCTTCTGGGCCTATAACCTAAGACCACCAGAATCGGAAAGACAGAGGCAGGCAAATGTGCACTGCAGCAATATTTAAATAGCCAAGACACGGGAGCAAAAAAAAGGTCCCGAAACAGATGAATGGACAAAGAAGAAGTGGTATATGTACTGAATGGAATATTAGCCACGAAAAAAATAAAACAATGCCATTTGCAGCACCACGGATGAGCCTAGAGATAATCACACAACGTGAAGTAAGTCAGAATGCGAAAGACAAATGTCCTATGATATCACTTATGTTATCTGAAAATTCATAAAAATGAACAAATTTCCATAGAGAAAGACAATCTCAGACTGAGAAGGCAAACTTATGGTTGAGCCAATGAAAAGGTGTGAGGAGTGGATAAATTAGGATATTCGGGTTAACAAACATATACTAATACCTATAAAATATATAATCACCAAAGACCTATGGAATACCTACAGTGGGCTACTCAACACTCTGTAATAACCTACATGGAAAAGGATACAAAGATCAATAGATATATGTATATGTGTAAACGAACAAGATTCTGCACACCTAGCACAAACGACATGTTTCAATCAAATTGGCTCCGATAAAAACTAAAAATTAAAGACACAAACAAGAATTAAGGAGGCTAAAACTTCTGGGGCTCTGTCCTGGCACATTCCACTCTAATCTGCAACGTAAAATCACAACTTCCAGGAAGGTTCTGTTACCTTAGCAAGCAGAGTTGGTAACGTACAAATGGTGCCACCCAACGCCGCTTCCTCAAACGGCAGCTTTAAATCCACTACTAATGGTCACTAATATTCACAAGGACCGCAGGGGTGTAAATGACACATGCCCTCAAAAAATGTCCTGGAGTAGGGAAGGGACAAAGAAATTCAAAACACGGCAAATTTTTCAAGAGGGCAATTTGAAGTTGTAAGTTTAACTCAATCTTAAAAAAAATAAAAGGGATATTGATGAAAGCTCAACATCAGGAATTATTAGACGCATGCAAATGCAAGCCACACAAAGTTGTCACCTCACACTAGTCAGAATGACCATCAGCAAAAAGTCTACAAACAAGAGATGTTGAAGAAGTTGTGGAGAATAGCATAGCCTATAGCTCTAAGTGGGATGTGAAGTGGTAACAGCCAATAATAGGAACAGAATGGCAGTGCGTTGAAAAGGTAAACATTGAGTTACCATATGGTCCGGAAGGCTCACTGTTGGGCCTGGCACCTGTGAAGACCAGAATCCAAACGACACAGATGGAACATCGTGTACTGCAGCAGTATTTACCATAGCCAAGACATGGAAGCAACAAAAATGGCCATCACCAGATGAATGGACGAAAGAGAGGTCCGTGTACACAATGGAATATCACACACAGAAAAGAATTGAAACAATGCCGTTTGCAGCACCATAGACGACGCTACAAATAATCATACAACTTGAAGTAAGTCAGAAAGCGAGAGACACATATCCTATGATATCACGTATAGGTGTTATGTAAAAATTGATATTAATGAACTTCTTTCCACAGAGAAGGACACTCACATATTCAGAAAACAAACTTGTGGTTAACCAAATGGAAAGGTGTGAGGAACGTATAACGGAGGAGATTGGGTTTAACAGACATATGCTAATACTTATAAAATATCGAATCGCCAAAGACATACCAAATACCAAGAGAGGTCTACACAGCATTCCGCAATAACCTATATGGAACAGGATCCAAACATGAAAAGATATATGTATCAATGAAACAGATTCTGTACACCTAGAACCAACACAGCATTGCAACCAAATTTGCTCTGAGAAAAATAAAAATTAAACTAAGAATATCAACACCAAATAAGAAGACATAAGTTTGAGGGGGTTTGTCCTGGCACATTCCACTCTAATTTGCAACCTACAAACAGGACTTCCAGGAAGGCTCTGTTGCCCTAGTAACCAGAGTTGGGAATATAGAAATGCCGCCGGTTTGTGGCCGTTTCCTGCAACAGCAGCTTTAAACCCAGTGCTATTGGTCACTGCATATTCACAATTACTACAGGGTTGTAAATGACACCTGCCCTCAAAAAATGTCCTGGTGTAGGTAATGGCGAAAAGAATTCAGAACACGGCCAATGTTTTCAAGGAAACAGTTTGAAGAGGTAAGTTTTACTCTTTTCCTGTTAAAAGAAAAAACACCGGACGTGGATAAAAGCTCAATATCGGGAATTATTCGACGCATGCAAATCCAAAGTACAAAAAGGTATCACCACCGAACACTCAAAATGCCATCACTAAAAGGTCTACAAACAATAAATGCTGAAGGGGTTTTAGAGAACTGTGTACCCTCTACTTGCTGGTGGGATGTAAACTGGTAACAGCCAGTAGTGAGAACAGAATGGAGGTGCATTTAAAGGTAAAACTTGATCTACCATATGATCTAGTAGGCCCACTGCTGGCCCTATCCCCTGAGAAGACCAGAATCCGAAAGACACAGGCTGGCAATCCTGCACTGCATCAATATTTAGCAGAGCCAAGGCTTGGAAGCAACCAAAATGTCCATCAACCGATGAATGCACAAAGAAGAAGTGGTCCATGTACACAACGGAATATTCGCCATGGAAAAGAATGAAACACTGCTCTTTCCAGCACCATAGGTGAGCCTAGAGATAATCACAGAACGTGAGGTAAGTCGGAAAGCAGACGACAAATATCCTGTGATATCACTACTAGGTGTTACCTAATTAACTGACACAAGTGAACATATTTCCACAGAGAAGGAGACTCACAGACATAGAGAATAAACTAGGGTTATCTAAACGGAAAGGTGGGAGGAATGGATACATTAAGATTAGGGTTACCATACACATACAAATACATATTAAATACATATATCAAAAAGACCCATCCTATACCCAGGTCGGTCTACTGAACGCTCTGTAATAATTTACATGGGGGCTTCCTTGGTGGGGTGGGGGTTAAGAATCCGCCTGCCAATGCAGGGGACACAGGTTCGATCCCTGGTCCGCGAAGAACCCACATGCTGCAGAGCAATTAAACCCGTGCACCACAACCACTGAGCCTGCGCTCTAGAGGCCACGAGCCACCACTACTGAGCCCACACGCCACAACTGCTGAAGCCCACATGCCGAGAACCCGTGCTGTGCAACAAGAGAAGCCACTGCAGTGAGCAGCCCGTGCACCACAACGAAGACTAGCCCCCGCTCACTGCAACTAGAGAAAGCCCACATGCAGCAACGAAGACCCAATTCGGCCAATCAATCAATCAATCAATCAATAATATTTATTGCAAAAAATAATAATAATTTACATGGGAAGAGGATCTGTACATGAATAGATACATACAATGTTCAAGTGAACCTGATTGTGTGCACCTAGAACGCACAATATTCTAATCATTACCCCAATTAAAAAAATTAAAACCACTAACAACAATTAATGAGACATCAACTTATTGGGGTTTTTCCTGGCACATTCCATTATAGTTTACAACCTAGGAACTTAAAGGAAGGCTCGGCTGCCCTAGTAACCAGATTTGGGAATGGAGAAATGCTGCCGCCTTGTGGCCTTTTGCCACAGCAGCAGCTTTAAACACAGGGCTTACGGTCACTTAATATTCACAGGAATTGTAGGGCTGTAAATGACACGTGTCCTAAAACAATGTCCTGGGGTAGGTAATGGCCAAAAAAGTTCAAAACACGGGAAATATTTTCAAGAAAACAATTTAAAGAGGTAAGTTTTACTCACTCTTCTATTTAAAAACAAAAGAAGAACATGGATCAAAGCTCAATATCGCGAATTATTGCTTGGATGTAAACCCAAACTACAAAAAGATTTCGCCACCCAATTTTCAAAATGCCATCAGTAAAAATGTCGACAAACAATGAATGCGGACGGGTTTGTGGACAAATGCATACCCACTATGCTGTTGGTTGGAGGTAAACCGGTAACAGGTAATCATGAGAACAGAATGGAGCTGCATTTAAAAGGTAAAAGTTGAGCTACCATATGATGCGGCCGATCCCCTAATGGGCCTACAACCTACAAAGACCAGAATCAGAAACACACCGATAGGCACACATGCAGTGCGGCAATATTTACAATAGCCAAGACATGCAAGCAAACAAAATGTCCATCAACAGATAAATGGACAGAGAAGAAGTGGTATATGTACCGAATGGCATACTAGCCTCGGAAAAAAGTGAACAATCCCGTTTTCATGACTACAGATGAGCCTAGAAATAATCATATTATCTTAAGTAAGTCAAAAGGGAATGACAAATATCTTATGATATCCTTTATAGAGGTTAGCCTAAGATTGCTACCAATGAACATATTTCCACAGAAAAAAGACACTCACAGACTTATAAGACAAACCAACGGTTAACCAAAATGAAAGTTGGGAGGATGGATAAATTAGGATTATGGGGGTAACATACATATACTAATGTATGTTCAATGTATATGAACATATGACATATACACTATATGAATTATGTGATCACCAATACATATAAAATACATAATGACCAAACACCTGCCAAATACCAAGGGAGGTCTACTCAACACTCTGTAATAACATACATGGTAAGAGGATCCGAAGATGAACAGATATATGTATGAATAATTGACCAGATTCTGTACAGCCAGACAATCACAACACTCTATTCAAATTGACTTCGATAAGAATTAGAAATTACATTTAAAAAACACACCTAAGTAAGGAGACATAAACTTCTGGGGGTTTGTCCGAGCACATTCCAGTCGAATTTACAACCGAGGAACACGACTTCCAGGAAGACTCCGTTGCCCTAGTAACAAGAGTTGAGAACGTAGAAATGCTGCCGCCTTGTGGCTGTTTCCCACAACAGCAGCTGTAAACATAGTGCTAATGGTCCCTTAACATTCACAAGGACTGCCGGGCTGTAAATGACACCTGCCCTCAGAAAAGGCCCTGGGGTAGGGAATAGCCAAGAAAATTCAACACATGACAAATTTTTCAAGCAGTCAATATGAAGAGGGAAGTTGTACTCACTCTTTAAAAAGAAAAAGGAAAAGAAAACAAAAGACATGCCTAAAGCTCAGTATAAGGAATTGTTAGATGCATGCAAATCCAACCTCCAAAAAGGTTTCAGCTCACACCAGTCAAATGACCATCAGCAAAAAGTCTACAAACTATAAATGCTGAAGGGGTTTTAGAGAACTGTGTACCTTCTAGCTGCTGGTGGGATGAAGAGTGGTAACAGCACAAACGACAACACAATGGAGGTGGTTTAAAAGGTAAAAATTGAGCTACCATATGATCCGGCAAGGCACCTTCTGGGCCTATAACCTAAGACCACCAGAATCGGAAAGACAGAGGCAGGCAAATGTGCACTGCAGCAATATTTAAATAGCCAAGACACGGGAGCAAAAAAAAGGTCCCGAAACAGATGAATGGACAAAGAAGAAGTGGTATATGTACTGAATGGAATATTAGCCACGAAAAAAATAAAACAATGCCATTTGCAGCACCACGGATGAGCCTAGAGATAATCACACAACGTGAAGTAAGTCAGAATGCGAAAGACAAATGTCCTATGATATCACTTATGTTATCTGAAAATTCATAAAAATGAACAAATTTCCATAGAGAAAGACAATCTCAGACTGAGAAGGCAAACTTATGGTTGAGCCAATGAAAAGGTGTGAGGAGTGGATAAATTAGGATATTCGGGTTAACAAACATATACTAATACCTATAAAATATATAATCACCAAAGACCTATGGAATACCTACAGTGGGCTACTCAACACTCTGTAATAACCTACATGGAAAAGGATACAAAGATCAATAGATATATGTATATGTGTAAACGAACAAGATTCTGCACACCTAGCACAAACGACATGTTTCAATCAAATTGGCTCCGATAAAAACTAAAAATTAAAGACACAAACAAGAATTAAGGAGGCTAAAACTTCTGGGGCTCTGTCCTGGCACATTCCACTCTAATCTGCAACGTAAAATCACAACTTCCAGGAAGGTTCTGTTACCTTAGCAAGCAGAGTTGGTAACGGACAAATGGTGCCACCCAACGCCGCTTCCTCAAACGGCAGCTTTAAATCCACTACTAATGGTCACTAATATTCACAAGGACCGCAGGGGTGTAAATGACACATGCCCTCAAAAAATGTCCTGGAGTAGGGAAGGGCCAAAGAAATTCAAAACACGGCAAATTTTTCAAGAGGGCAATTTGAAGTTGTAAGTTTAACTCAATCTTAAAAAAAATAAAAGGGATATTGATGAAAGCTCAACATCAGGAATTATTAGACGCATGCAAATGCAAGCCACACAAAGTTGTCACCTCACACTAGTCAGAATGACCATCAGCAAAAAGTCTACAAACAAGAGATGTTGAAGAAGTTGTGGAGAATAGCATAGCCTATAGCTCTAAGTGGGATGTGAAGTGGTAACAGCCAATAATAGGAACAGAATGGCAGTGCGTTGAAAAGGTAAACATTGAGTTACCATATGGTCCGGAAGGCTCACTGTTGGGCCTGGCACCTGTGAAGACCAGAATCCAAACGACACAGATGGAACATCGTGTACTGCAGCAGTATTTACCATAGCCAAGACATGGAAGCAACAAAAATGGCCATCACCAGATGAATGGACGAAAGAGAGGTCCGTGTACACAATGGAATATCACACACAGAAAAGAATTGAAACAATGCCGTTTGCAGCACCATAGACGACGCTACAAATAATCATACAACTTGAAGTAAGTCAGAAAGCGAGAGACACATATCCTATGATATCACGTATAGGTGTTATGTAAAAATTGATATTAATGAACTTCTTTCCACAGAGAAGGACACTCACATATTCAGAAAACAAACTTGTGGTTAACCAAATGGAAAGGTGTGAGGAACGTATAACGGAGGAGATTGGGTTTAACAGACATATGCTAATACTTATAAAATATCGAATCGCCAAAGACATACCAAATACCAAGAGAGGTCTACACAGCATTCCGCAATAACCTATATGGAACAGGATCCAAACATGAAAAGATATATGTATCAATGAAACAGATTCTGTACACCTAGAACCAACACAGCATTGCAACCAAATTTGCTCTGAGAAAAATAAAAATTAAACTAAGAATATCAACACCAAATAAGAAGACATAAGTTTGAGGGGGTTTGTCCTGGCACATTCCACTCTAATTTGCAACCTACAAACAGGACTTCCAGGAAGGCTCTGTTGCCCTAGTAACCAGAGTTGGGAATATAGAAATGCCGCCGGTTTGTGGCCGTTTCCTGCAACAGCAGCTTTAAACCCAGTGCTATTGGTCACTGCATATTCACAATTACTACAGGGTTGTAAATGACACCTGCCCTCAAAAAATGTCCTGGTGTAGGTAATGGCGAAAAGAATTCAGAACACGGCCAATGTTTTCAAGGAAACAGTTTGAAGAGGTAAGTTTTACTCTTTTCCTGTTAAAAGAAAAAACACCGGACGTGGATAAAAGCTCAATATCGGGAATTATTCGACGCATGCAAATCCAAAGTACAAAAAGGTATCACCACCGAACACTCAAAATGCCATCACTAAAAGGTCTACAAACAATAAATGCTGAAGGGGTTTTAGAGAACTGTGTACCTTCTAGCTGCTGGTGGGATGAAGAGTGGTAACAGCACAAACGACAACACAATGGAGGTGGTTTAAAAGGTAAAAATTGAGCTACCATATGATCCGGCAAGGCACCTTCTGGGCCTATAACCTAAGACCACCAGAATCGGAAAGACAGAGGCAGGCAAATGTGCACTGCAGCAATATTTAAATAGCCAAGACACGGGAGCAAAAAAAAGGTCCCGAAACAGATGAATGGACAAAGAAGAAGTGGTATATGTACTGAATGGAATATTAGCCACGAAAAAAATAAAACAATGCCATTTGCAGCACCACGGATGAGCCTAGAGATAATCACACAACGTGAAGTAAGTCAGAATGCGAAAGACAAATGTCCTATGATATCACTTATGTTATCTGAAAATTCATAAAAATGAACAAATTTCCATAGAGAAAGACAATCTCAGACTGAGAAGGCAAACTTATGGTTGAGCCAATGAAAAGGTGTGAGGAGTGGATAAATTAGGATATTCGGGTTAACAAACATATACTAATACCTATAAAATATATAATCACCAAAGACCTATGGAATACCTACAGTGGGCTACTCAACACTCTGTAATAACCTACATGGAAAAGGATACAAAGATCAATAGATATATGTATATGTGTAAACGAACAAGATTCTGCACACCTAGCACAAACGACATGTTTCAATCAAATTGGCTCCGATAAAAACTAAAAATTAAAGACACAAACAAGAATTAAGGAGGCTAAAACTTCTGGGGCTCTGTCCTGGCACATTCCACTCTAATCTGCAACGTAAAATCACAACTTCCAGGAAGGTTCTGTTACCTTAGCAAGCAGAGTTGGTAACGTACAAATGGTGCCACCCAACGCCGCTTCCTCAAACGGCAGCTTTAAATCCACTACTAATGGTCACTAATATTCACAAGGACCGCAGGGGTGTAAATGACACATGCCCTCAAAAAATGTCCTGGAGTAGGGAAGGGACAAAGAAATTCAAAACACGGCAAATTTTTCAAGAGGGCAATTTGAAGTTGTAAGTTTAACTCAATCTTAAAAAAAATAAAAGGGATATTGATGAAAGCTCAACATCAGGAATTATTAGACGCATGCAAATGCAAGCCACACAAAGTTGTCACCTCACACTAGTCAGAATGACCATCAGCAAAAAGTCTACAAACAAGAGATGTTGAAGAAGTTGTGGAGAATAGCATAGCCTATAGCTCTAAGTGGGATGTGAAGTGGTAACAGCCAATAATAGGAACAGAATGGCAGTGCGTTGAAAAGGTAAACATTGAGTTACCATATGGTCCGGAAGGCTCACTGTTGGGCCTGGCACCTGTGAAGACCAGAATCCAAACGACACAGATGGAACATCGTGTACTGCAGCAGTATTTACCATAGCCAAGACATGGAAGCAACAAAAATGGCCATCACCAGATGAATGGACGAAAGAGAGGTCCGTGTACACAATGGAATATCACACACAGAAAAGAATTGAAACAATGCCGTTTGCAGCACCATAGACGACGCTACAAATAATCATACAACTTGAAGTAAGTCAGAAAGCGAGAGACACATATCCTATGATATCACGTATAGGTGTTATGTAAAAATTGATATTAATGAACTTCTTTCCACAGAGAAGGACACTCACATATTCAGAAAACAAACTTGTGGTTAACCAAATGGAAAGGTGTGAGGAACGTATAACGGAGGAGATTGGGTTTAACAGACATATGCTAATACTTATAAAATATCGAATCGCCAAAGACATACCAAATACCAAGAGAGGTCTACACAGCATTCCGCAATAACCTATATGGAACAGGATCCAAACATGAAAAGATATATGTATCAATGAAACAGATTCTGTACACCTAGAACCAACACAGCATTGCAACCAAATTTGCTCTGAGAAAAATAAAAATTAAACTAAGAATATCAACACCAAATAAGAAGACATAAGTTTGAGGGGGTTTGTCCTGGCACATTCCACTCTAATTTGCAACCTACAAACAGGACTTCCAGGAAGGCTCTGTTGCCCTAGTAACCAGAGTTGGGAATATAGAAATGCCGCCGGTTTGTGGCCGTTTCCTGCAACAGCAGCTTTAAACCCAGTGCTATTGGTCACTGCATATTCACAATTACTACAGGGTTGTAAATGACACCTGCCCTCAAAAAATGTCCTGGTGTAGGTAATGGCGAAAAGAATTCAGAACACGGCCAATGTTTTCAAGGAAACAGTTTGAAGAGGTAAGTTTTACTCTTTTCCTGTTAAAAGAAAAAACACCGGACGTGGATAAAAGCTCAATATCGGGAATTATTCGACGCATGCAAATCCAAAGTACAAAAAGGTATCACCACCGAACACTCAAAATGCCATCACTAAAAGGTCTACAAACAATAAATGCTGAAGGGGTTTTAGAGAACTGTGTACCCTCTACTTGCTGGTGGGATGTAAACTGGTAACAGCCAGTAGTGAGAACAGAATGGAGGTGCATTTAAAGGTAAAACTTGATCTACCATATGATCTAGTAGGCCCACTGCTGGCCCTATCCCCTGAGAAGACCAGAATCCGAAAGACACAGGCTGGCAATCCTGCACTGCATCAATATTTAGCAGAGCCAAGGCTTGGAAGCAACCAAAATGTCCATCAACCGATGAATGCACAAAGAAGAAGTGGTCCATGTACACAACGGAATATTCGCCATGGAAAAGAATGAAACACTGCTCTTTCCAGCACCATAGGTGAGCCTAGAGATAATCACAGAACGTGAGGTAAGTCGGAAAGCAGACGACAAATATCCTGTGATATCACTACTAGGTGTTACCTAATTAACTGACACAAGTGAACATATTTCCACAGAGAAGGAGACTCACAGACATAGAGAATAAACTAGGGTTATCTAAACGGAAAGGTGGGAGGAATGGATACATTAAGATTAGGGTTACCATACACATACAAATACATATTAAATACATATATCAAAAAGACCCATCCTATACCCAGGTCGGTCTACTGAACGCTCTGTAATAATTTACATGGGGGCTTCCTTGGTGGGGTGGGGGTTAAGAATCCGCCTGCCAATGCAGGGGACACAGGTTCGATCCCTGGTCCGCGAAGAACCCACATGCTGCAGAGCAATTAAACCCGTGCACCACAACCACTGAGCCTGCGCTCTAGAGGCCACGAGCCACCACTACTGAGCCCACACGCCACAACTGCTGAAGCCCACATGCCGAGAACCCGTGCTGTGCAACAAGAGAAGCCACTGCAGTGAGCAGCCCGTGCACCACAACGAAGACTAGCCCCCGCTCACTGCAACTAGAGAAAGCCCACATGCAGCAACGAAGACCCAATTCGGCCAATCAATCAATCAATCAATCAATAATATTTATTGCAAAAAATAATAATAATTTACATGGGAAGAGGATCTGTACATGAATAGATACATACAATGTTCAAGTGAACCTGATTGTGTGCACCTAGAACGCACAATATTCTAATCATTACCCCAATTAAAAAAATTAAAACCACTAACAACAATTAATGAGACATCAACTTATTGGGGTTTTTCCTGGCACATTCCATTATAGTTTACAACCTAGGAACTTAAAGGAAGGCTCGGCTGCCCTAGTAACCAGATTTGGGAATGGAGAAATGCTGCCGCCTTGTGGCCTTTTGCCACAGCAGCAGCTTTAAACACAGGGCTTACGGTCACTTAATATTCACAGGAATTGTAGGGCTGTAAATGACACGTGTCCTAAAACAATGTCCTGGGGTAGGTAATGGCCAAAAAAGTTCAAAACACGGGAAATATTTTCAAGAAAACAATTTAAAGAGGTAAGTTTTACTCACTCTTCTATTTAAAAACAAAAGAAGAACATGGATCAAAGCTCAATATCGCGAATTATTGCTTGGATGTAAACCCAAACTACAAAAAGATTTCGCCACCCAATTTTCAAAATGCCATCAGTAAAAATGTCGACAAACAATGAATGCGGACGGGTTTGTGGACAAATGCATACCCACTATGCTGTTGGTTGGAGGTAAACCGGTAACAGGTAATCATGAGAACAGAATGGAGCTGCATTTAAAAGGTAAAAGTTGAGCTACCATATGATGCGGCCGATCCCCTAATGGGCCTACAACCTACAAAGATCAGAATCAGAAACACACAGATAGGCACACATGCAGTGCGGCAATATTTACAATAGCCAAGACATGCAAGCAAACAAAATGTCCATCAACAGATAAATGGACAGAGAAGAAGTGGTATATGTACCGAATGGCATACTAGCCTCGGAAAAAAGTGAACAATCCCGTTTTCATGACTACAGATGAGCCTAGAAATAATCATATTATCTTAAGTAAGTCAAAAGGGAATGACAAATATCTTATGATATCCTTTATAGAGGTTAGCCTAAGATTGCTACCAATGAACATATTTCCACAGAAAAAAGACACTCACAGACTTATAAGACAAACCAACGGTTAACCAAAATGAAAGTTGGGAGGATGGATAAATTAGGATTATGGGGGTAACATACATATACTCATGTATGTTCAATGTATATGAACATATGACATATACACTATATGAATTATGTGATCACCAATACATATAAAATACATAATGACCAAACACCTGCCAAATACCAAGGGAGGTCTACTCAACACTCTGTAATAACATACATGGTAAGAGGATCCGAAGATGAACAGATATATGTATGAATAATTGACCAGATTCTGTACAGCCAGACAATCACAACACTCTATTCAAATTGACTTCGATAAGAATTAGAAATTACATTTAAAAAACACACCTAAGTAAGGAGACATAAACTTCTGGGGGTTTGTCCGAGCACTTTCCAGTCGAATTTACAACCGAGGAACACGACGTCCAGGAAGACTCCGTTGCCCTAGTAACAAGAGTTGAGAACGTAGAAATGCTGCCGCCTTGTGGCTGTTTCCCACAACAGCAGCTGTAAACATAGTGCTAATGGTCCCTTAACATTCACAAGGACTGCCGGGCTGTAAATGACACCTGCCCTCAGAAAAGGCCCTGGGGTAGGGAATAGCCAAGAAAATTCAACACATGACAAATTTTTCAAGCAGTCAATATGAAGAGGGAAGTTGTACTCACTCTTTAAAAAGAAAAAGGAAAAGAAAACAAAAGACATGCCTAAAGCTCAGTATAAGGAATTGTTAGATGCATGCAAATCCAACCTCCAAAAAGGTTTCAGCTCACACCAGTCAAATGACCATCAGCAAAAAGTCTACAAACTATAAATGCTGAAGGGGTTTTAGAGAACTGTGTACCTTCTAGCTGCTGGTGGGATGAAGAGTGGTAACAGCACAAACGACAACACAATGGAGGTGGTTTAAAAGGTAAAAATTGAGCTACCATATGATCCGGCAAGGCACCTTCTGGGCCTATAACCTAAGACCACCAGAATCGGAAAGACAGAGGCAGGCAAATGTGCACTGCAGCAATATTTAAATAGCCAAGACACGGGAGCAAAAAAAAGGTCCCGAAACAGATGAATGGACAAAGAAGAAGTGGTATATGTACTGAATGGAATATTAGCCACGAAAAAAATAAAACAATGCCATTTGCAGCACCACGGATGAGCCTAGAGATAATCACACAACGTGAAGTAAGTCAGAATGCGAAAGACAAATGTCCTATGATATCACTTATGTTATCTGAAAATTCATAAAAATGAACAAATTTCCATAGAGAAAGACAATCTCAGACTGAGAAGGCAAACTTATGGTTGAGCCAATGAAAAGGTGTGAGGAGTGGATAAATTAGGATATTCGGGTTAACAAACATATACTAATACCTATAAAATATATAATCACCAAAGACCTATGGAATACCTACAGTGGGCTACTCAACACTCTGTAATAACCTACATGGAAAAGGATACAAAGATCAATAGATATATGTATATGTGTAAACGAACAAGATTCTGCACACCTAGCACAAACGACATGTTTCAATCAAATTGGCTCCGATAAAAACTAAAAATTAAAGACACAAACAAGAATTAAGGAGGCTAAAACTTCTGGGGCTCTGTCCTGGCACATTCCACTCTAATCTGCAACGTAAAATCACAACTTCCAGGAAGGTTCTGTTACCTTAGCAAGCAGAGTTGGTAACGTACAAATGGTGCCACCCAACGCCGCTTCCTCAAACGGCAGCTTTAAATCCACTACTAATGGTCACTAATATTCACAAGGACCGCAGGGGTGTAAATGACACATGCCCTCAAAAAATGTCCTGGAGTAGGGAAGGGCCAAAGAAATTCAAAACACGGCAAATTTTTCAAGAGGGCAATTTGAAGTTGTAAGTTTAACTCAATCTTAAAAAAAATAAAAGGGATATTGATGAAAGCTCAACATCAGGAATTATTAGACGCATGCAAATGCAAGCCACACAAAGTTGTCACCTCACACTAGTCAGAATGACCATCAGCAAAAAGTCTACAAACAAGAGATGTTGAAGAAGTTGTGGAGAATAGCATAGCCTATAGCTCTAAGTGGGATGTGAAGTGGTAACAGCCAATAATAGGAACAGAATGGCAGTGCGTTGAAAAGGTAAACATTGAGTTACCATATGGTCCGGAAGGCTCACTGTTGGGCCTGGCACCTGTGAAGACCAGAATCCAAACGACACAGATGGAACATCGTGTACTGCAGCAGTATTTACCATAGCCAAGACATGGAAGCAACAAAAATGGCCATCACCAGATGAATGGACGAAAGAGAGGTCCGTGTACACAATGGAATATCACACACAGAAAAGAATTGAAACAATGCCGTTTGCAGCACCATAGACGACGCTACAAATAATCATACAACTTGAAGTAAGTCAGAAAGCGAGAGACACATATCCTATGATATCACGTATAGGTGTTATGTAAAAATTGATATTAATGAACTTCTTTCCACAGAGAAGGACACTCACATATTCAGAAAACAAACTTGTGGTTAACCAAATGGAAAGGTGTGAGGAACGTATAACGGAGGAGATTGGGTTTAACAGACATATGCTAATACTTATAAAATATCGAATCGCCAAAGACATACCAAATACCAAGAGAGGTCTACACAGCATTCCGCAATAACCTATATGGAACAGGATCCAAACATGAAAAGATATATGTATCAATGAAACAGATTCTGTACACCTAGAACCAACACAGCATTGCAACCAAATTTGCTCTGAGAAAAATAAAAATTAAACTAAGAATATCAACACCAAATAAGAAGACATAAGTTTGAGGGGGTTTGTCCTGGCACATTCCACTCTAATTTGCAACCTACAAACAGGACTTCCAGGAAGGCTCTGTTGCCCTAGTAACCAGAGTTGGGAATATAGAAATGCCGCCGGTTTGTGGCCGTTTCCTGCAACAGCAGCTTTAAACCCAGTGCTATTGGTCACTGCATATTCACAATTACTACAGGGTTGTAAATGACACCTGCCCTCAAAAAATGTCCTGGTGTAGGTAATGGCGAAAAGAATTCAGAACACGGCCAATGTTTTCAAGGAAACAGTTTGAAGAGGTAAGTTTTACTCTTTTCCTGTTAAAAGAAAAAACACCGGACGTGGATAAAAGCTCAATATCGGGAATTATTCGACGCATGCAAATCCAAAGTACAAAAAGGTATCACCACCGAACACTCAAAATGCCATCACTAAAAGGTCTACAAACAATAAATGCTGAAGGGGTTTTAGAGAACTGTGTACCCTCTACTTGCTGGTGGGATGTAAACTGGTAACAGCCAGTAGTGAGAACAGAATGGAGGTGCATTTAAAGGTAAAACTTGATCTACCATATGATCTAGTAGGCCCACTGCTGGCCCTATCCCCTGAGAAGACCAGAATCCGAAAGACACAGGCTGGCAATCCTGCACTGCATCAATATTTAGCAGAGCCAAGGCTTGGAAGCAACCAAAATGTCCATCAACCGATGAATGCACAAAGAAGAAGTGGTCCATGTACACAACGGAATATTCGCCATGGAAAAGAATGAAACACTGCTCTTTCCAGCACCATAGGTGAGCCTAGAGATAATCACAGAACGTGAGGTAAGTCGGAAAGCAGACGACAAATATCCTGTGATATCACTACTAGGTGTTACCTAATTAACTGACACAAGTGAACATATTTCCACAGAGAAGGAGACTCACAGACATAGAGAATAAACTAGGGTTATCTAAACGGAAAGGTGGGAGGAATGGATACATTAAGATTAGGGTTACCATACACATACAAATACATATTAAATACATATATCAAAAAGACCCATCCTATACCCAGGTCGGTCTACTGAACGCTCTGTAATAATTTACATGGGGGCTTCCTTGGTGGGGTGGGGGTTAAGAATCCGCCTGCCAATGCAGGGGACACAGGTTCGATCCCTGGTCCGCGAAGAACCCACATGCTGCAGAGCAATTAAACCCGTGCACCACAACCACTGAGCCTGCGCTCTAGAGGCCACGAGCCACCACTACTGAGCCCACACGCCACAACTGCTGAAGCCCACATGCCGAGAACCCGTGCTGTGCAACAAGAGAAGCCACTGCAGTGAGCAGCCCGTGCACCACAACGAAGACTAGCCCCCGCTCACTGCAACTAGAGAAAGCCCACATGCAGCAACGAAGACCCAATTCGGCCAATCAATCAATCAATCAATCAATAATATTTATTGCAAAAAATAATAATAATTTACATGGGAAGAGGATCTGTACATGAATAGATACATACAATGTTCAAGTGAACCTGATTGTGTGCACCTAGAACGCACAATATTCTAATCATTACCCCAATTAAAAAAATTAAAACCACTAACAACAATTAATGAGACATCAACTTATTGGGGTTTTTCCTGGCACATTCCATTATAGTTTACAACCTAGGAACTTAAAGGAAGGCTCGGCTGCCCTAGTAACCAGATTTGGGAATGGAGAAATGCTGCCGCCTTGTGGCCTTTTGCCACAGCAGCAGCTTTAAACACAGGGCTTACGGTCACTTAATATTCACAGGAATTGTAGGGCTGTAAATGACACGTGTCCTAAAACAATGTCCTGGGGTAGGTAATGGCCAAAAAAGTTCAAAACACGGGAAATATTTTCAAGAAAACAATTTAAAGAGGTAAGTTTTACTCACTCTTCTATTTAAAAACAAAAGAAGAACATGGATCAAAGCTCAATATCGCGAATTATTGCTTGGATGTAAACCCAAACTACAAAAAGATTTCGCCACCCAATTTTCAAAATGCCATCAGTAAAAATGTCGACAAACAATGAATGCGGACGGGTTTGTGGACAAATGCATACCCACTATGCTGTTGGTTGGAGGTAAACCGGTAACAGGTAATCATGAGAACAGAATGGAGCTGCATTTAAAAGGTAAAAGTTGAGCTACCATATGATGCGGCCGATCCCCTAATGGGCCTACAACCTACAAAGATCAGAATCAGAAACACACAGATAGGCACACATGCAGTGCGGCAATATTTACAATAGCCAAGACATGCAAGCAAACAAAATGTCCATCAACAGATAAATGGACAGAGAAGAAGTGGTATATGTACCGAATGGCATACTAGCCTCGGAAAAAAGTGAACAATCCCGTTTTCATGACTACAGATGAGCCTAGAAATAATCATATTATCTTAAGTAAGTCAAAAGGGAATGACAAATATCTTATGATATCCTTTATAGAGGTTAGCCTAAGATTGCTACCAATGAACATATTTCCACAGAAAAAAGACACTCACAGACTTATAAGACAAACCAACGGTTAACCAAAATGAAAGTTGGGAGGATGGATAAATTAGGATTATGGGGGTAACATACATATACTCATGTATGTTCAATGTATATGAACATATGACATATACACTATATGAATTATGTGATCACCAATACATATAAAATACATAATGACCAAACACCTGCCAAATACCAAGGGAGGTCTACTCAACACTCTGTAATAACATACATGGTAAGAGGATCCGAAGATGAACAGATATATGTATGAATAATTGACCAGATTCTGTACAGCCAGACAATCACAACACTCTATTCAAATTGACTTCGATAAGAATTAGAAATTACATTTAAAAAACACACCTAAGTAAGGAGACATAAACTTCTGGGGGTTTGTCCGAGCACTTTCCAGTCGAATTTACAACCGAGGAACACGACGTCCAGGAAGACTCCGTTGCCCTAGTAACAAGAGTTGAGAACGTAGAAATGCTGCCGCCTTGTGGCTGTTTCCCACAACAGCAGCTGTAAACATAGTGCTAATGGTCCCTTAACATTCACAAGGACTGCCGGGCTGTAAATGACACCTGCCCTCAGAAAAGGCCCTGGGGTAGGGAATAGCCAAGAAAATTCAACACATGACAAATTTTTCAAGCAGTCAATATGAAGAGGGAAGTTGTACTCACTCTTTAAAAAGAAAAAGGAAAAGAAAACAAAAGACATGCCTAAAGCTCAGTATAAGGAATTGTTAGATGCATGCAAATCCAACCTCCAAAAAGGTTTCAGCTCACACCAGTCAAATGACCATCAGCAAAAAGTCTACAAACTATAAATGCTGAAGGGGTTTTAGAGAACTGTGTACCTTCTAGCTGCTGGTGGGATGAAGAGTGGTAACAGCACAAACGACAACACAATGGAGGTGGTTTAAAAGGTAAAAATTGAGCTACCATATGATCCGGCAAGGCACCTTCTGGGCCTATAACCTAAGACCACCAGAATCGGAAAGACAGAGGCAGGCAAATGTGCACTGCAGCAATATTTAAATAGCCAAGACACGGGAGCAAAAAAAAGGTCCCGAAACAGATGAATGGACAAAGAAGAAGTGGTATATGTACTGAATGGAATATTAGCCACGAAAAAAATAAAACAATGCCATTTGCAGCACCACGGATGAGCCTAGAGATAATCACACAACGTGAAGTAAGTCAGAATGCGAAAGACAAATGTCCTATGATATCACTTATGTTATCTGAAAATTCATAAAAATGAACAAATTTCCATAGAGAAAGACAATCTCAGACTGAGAAGGCAAACTTATGGTTGAGCCAATGAAAAGGTGTGAGGAGTGGATAAATTAGGATATTCGGGTTAACAAACATATACTAATACCTATAAAATATATAATCACCAAAGACCTATGGAATACCTACAGTGGGCTACTCAACACTCTGTAATAACCTACATGGAAAAGGATACAAAGATCAATAGATATATGTATATGTGTAAACGAACAAGATTCTGCACACCTAGCACAAACGACATGTTTCAATCAAATTGGCTCCGATAAAAACTAAAAATTAAAGACACAAACAAGAATTAAGGAGGCTAAAACTTCTGGGGCTCTGTCCTGGCACATTCCACTCTAATCTGCAACGTAAAATCACAACTTCCAGGAAGGTTCTGTTACCTTAGCAAGCAGAGTTGGTAACGTACAAATGGTGCCACCCAACGCCGCTTCCTCAAACGGCAGCTTTAAATCCACTACTAATGGTCACTAATATTCACAAGGACCGCAGGGGTGTAAATGACACATGCCCTCAAAAAATGTCCTGGAGTAGGGAAGGGACAAAGAAATTCAAAACACGGCAAATTTTTCAAGAGGGCAATTTGAAGTTGTAAGTTTAACTCAATCTTAAAAAAAATAAAAGGGATATTGATGAAAGCTCAACATCAGGAATTATTAGACGCATGCAAATGCAAGCCACACAAAGTTGTCACCTCACACTAGTCAGAATGACCATCAGCAAAAAGTCTACAAACAAGAGATGTTGAAGAAGTTGTGGAGAATAGCATAGCCTATAGCTCTAAGTGGGATGTGAAGTGGTAACAGCCAATAATAGGAACAGAATGGCAGTGCGTTGAAAAGGTAAACATTGAGTTACCATATGGTCCGGAAGGCTCACTGTTGGGCCTGGCACCTGTGAAGACCAGAATCCAAACGACACAGATGGAACATCGTGTACTGCAGCAGTATTTACCATAGCCAAGACATGGAAGCAACAAAAATGGCCATCACCAGATGAATGGACGAAAGAGAGGTCCGTGTACACAATGGAATATCACACACAGAAAAGAATTGAAACAATGCCGTTTGCAGCACCATAGACGACGCTACAAATAATCATACAACTTGAAGTAAGTCAGAAAGCGAGAGACACATATCCTATGATATCACGTATAGGTGTTATGTAAAAATTGATATTAATGAACTTCTTTCCACAGAGAAGGACACTCACATATTCAGAAAACAAACTTGTGGTTAACCAAATGGAAAGGTGTGAGGAACGTATAACGGAGGAGATTGGGTTTAACAGACATATGCTAATACTTATAAAATATCGAATCGCCAAAGACATACCAAATACCAAGAGAGGTCTACACAGCATTCCGCAATAACCTATATGGAACAGGATCCAAACATGAAAAGATATATGTATCAATGAAACAGATTCTGTACACCTAGAACCAACACAGCATTGCAACCAAATTTGCTCTGAGAAAAATAAAAATTAAACTAAGAATATCAACACCAAATAAGAAGACATAAGTTTGAGGGGGTTTGTCCTGGCACATTCCACTCTAATTTGCAACCTACAAACAGGACTTCCAGGAAGGCTCTGTTGCCCTAGTAACCAGAGTTGGGAATATAGAAATGCCGCCGGTTTGTGGCCGTTTCCTGCAACAGCAGCTTTAAACCCAGTGCTATTGGTCACTGCATATTCACAATTACTACAGGGTTGTAAATGACACCTGCCCTCAAAAAATGTCCTGGTGTAGGTAATGGCGAAAAGAATTCAGAACACGGCCAATGTTTTCAAGGAAACAGTTTGAAGAGGTAAGTTTTACTCTTTTCCTGTTAAAAGAAAAAACACCGGACGTGGATAAAAGCTCAATATCGGGAATTATTCGACGCATGCAAATCCAAAGTACAAAAAGGTATCACCACCGAACACTCAAAATGCCATCACTAAAAGGTCTACAAACAATAAATGCTGAAGGGGTTTTAGAGAACTGTGTACCCTCTACTTGCTGGTGGGATGTAAACTGGTAACAGCCAGTAGTGAGAACAGAATGGAGGTGCATTTAAAGGTAAAACTTGATCTACCATATGATCTAGTAGGCCCACTGCTGGCCCTATCCCCTGAGAAGACCAGAATCCGAAAGACACAGGCTGGCAATCCTGCACTGCATCAATATTTAGCAGAGCCAAGGCTTGGAAGCAACCAAAATGTCCATCAACCGATGAATGCACAAAGAAGAAGTGGTCCATGTACACAACGGAATATTCGCCATGGAAAAGAATGAAACACTGCTCTTTCCAGCACCATAGGTGAGCCTAGAGATAATCACAGAACGTGAGGTAAGTCGGAAAGCAGACGACAAATATCCTGTGATATCACTACTAGGTGTTACCTAATTAACTGACACAAGTGAACATATTTCCACAGAGAAGGAGACTCACAGACATAGAGAATAAACTAGGGTTATCTAAACGGAAAGGTGGGAGGAATGGATACATTAAGATTAGGGTTACCATACACATACAAATACATATTAAATACATATATCAAAAAGACCCATCCTATACCCAGGTCGGTCTACTGAACGCTCTGTAATAATTTACATGGGGGCTTCCTTGGTGGGGTGGGGGTTAAGAATCCGCCTGCCAATGCAGGGGACACAGGTTCGATCCCTGGTCCGCGAAGAACCCACATGCTGCAGAGCAATTAAACCCGTGCACCACAACCACTGAGCCTGCGCTCTAGAGGCCACGAGCCACCACTACTGAGCCCACACGCCACAACTGCTGAAGCCCACATGCCGAGAACCCGTGCTGTGCAACAAGAGAAGCCACTGCAGTGAGCAGCCCGTGCACCACAACGAAGACTAGCCCCCGCTCACTGCAACTAGAGAAAGCCCACATGCAGCAACGAAGACCCAATTCGGCCAATCAATCAATCAATCAATCAATAATATTTATTGCAAAAAATAATAATAATTTACATGGGAAGAGGATCTGTACATGAATAGATACATACAATGTTCAAGTGAACCTGATTGTGTGCACCTAGAACGCACAATATTCTAATCATTACCCCAATTAAAAAAATTAAAACCACTAACAACAATTAATGAGACATCAACTTATTGGGGTTTTTCCTGGCACATTCCATTATAGTTTACAACCTAGGAACTTAAAGGAAGGCTCGGCTGCCCTAGTAACCAGATTTGGGAATGGAGAAATGCTGCCGCCTTGTGGCCTTTTGCCACAGCAGCAGCTTTAAACACAGGGCTTACGGTCACTTAATATTCACAGGAATTGTAGGGCTGTAAATGACACGTGTCCTAAAACAATGTCCTGGGGTAGGTAATGGCCAAAAAAGTTCAAAACACGGGAAATATTTTCAAGAAAACAATTTAAAGAGGTAAGTTTTACTCACTCTTCTATTTAAAAACAAAAGAAGAACATGGATCAAAGCTCAATATCGCGAATTATTGCTTGGATGTAAACCCAAACTACAAAAAGATTTCGCCACCCAATTTTCAAAATGCCATCAGTAAAAATGTCGACAAACAATGAATGCGGACGGGTTTGTGGACAAATGCATACCCACTATGCTGTTGGTTGGAGGTAAACCGGTAACAGGTAATCATGAGAACAGAATGGAGCTGCATTTAAAAGGTAAAAGTTGAGCTACCATATGATGCGGCCGATCCCCTAATGGGCCTACAACCTACAAAGACCAGAATCAGAAACACACCGATAGGCACACATGCAGTGCGGCAATATTTACAATAGCCAAGACATGCAAGCAAACAAAATGTCCATCAACAGATAAATGGACAGAGAAGAAGTGGTATATGTACCGAATGGCATACTAGCCTCGGAAAAAAGTGAACAATCCCGTTTTCATGACTACAGATGAGCCTAGAAATAATCATATTATCTTAAGTAAGTCAAAAGGGAATGACAAATATCTTATGATATCCTTTATAGAGGTTAGCCTAAGATTGCTACCAATGAACATATTTCCACAGAAAAAAGACACTCACAGACTTATAAGACAAACCAACGGTTAACCAAAATGAAAGTTGGGAGGATGGATAAATTAGGATTATGGGGGTAACATACATATACTAATGTATGTTCAATGTATATGAACATATGACATATACACTATATGAATTATGTGATCACCAATACATATAAAATACATAATGACCAAACACCTGCCAAATACCAAGGGAGGTCTACTCAACACTCTGTAATAACATACATGGTAAGAGGATCCGAAGATGAACAGATATATGTATGAATAATTGACCAGATTCTGTACAGCCAGACAATCACAACACTCTATTCAAATTGACTTCGATAAGAATTAGAAATTACATTTAAAAAACACACCTAAGTAAGGAGACATAAACTTCTGGGGGTTTGTCCGAGCACATTCCAGTCGAATTTACAACCGAGGAACACGACGTCCAGGAAGACTCCGTTGCCCTAGTAACAAGAGTTGAGAACGTAGAAATGCTGCCGCCTTGTGGCTGTTTCCCACAACAGCAGCTGTAAACATAGTGCTAATGGTCCCTTAACATTCACAAGGACTGCCGGGCTGTAAATGACACCTGCCCTCAGAAAAGGCCCTGGGGTAGGGAATAGCCAAGAAAATTCAACACATGACAAATTTTTCAAGCAGTCAATATGAAGAGGGAAGTTGTACTCACTCTTTAAAAAGAAAAAGGAAAAGAAAACAAAAGACATGCCTAAAGCTCAGTATAAGGAATTGTTAGATGCATGCAAATCCAACCTCCAAAAAGGTTTCAGCTCACACCAGTCAAATGACCATCAGCAAAAAGTCTACAAACTATAAATGCTGAAGGGGTTTTAGAGAACTGTGTACCTTCTAGCTGCTGGTGGGATGAAGAGTGGTAACAGCACTAACGACAACAGAATGGAGGTGGTTTAAAAGGTAAAAATTGAGCTACCATATGATCCGGCAGGGCACCTTCTGGGCCTATAACCTACGACCACCAGAATCGGAAAGACAGAGGCAGGCAAATGTGCAATGCAGCAATATTTAAATAGCCAAGATACGGGAGCAAAAAAAAGGTCCCGAAACAGATGAATGGACAAAGAAGAAGTGGTATATGTACAGAATGGAATATTAGCCACGAAAAAAATAAAACAATGCCATTTGCAGCACCACGGATGAGCCTAGAGATAATCACACAACGTGAAGTAAGTCAGAATGCGAAAGACAAATGTCCTATGATATCACTTATGTTATCTGAAAATTCATAAAAATGAACAAATTTCCATAGAGAAAGACAATCTCAGACTGAGAAGGCAAACTTATGGTTGAGCCAATGAAAAGGTGTGAGGAGTGGATAAATTAGGATATTCGGGTTAACAAACATATACTAATACCTGTAAAATATATAATCACCAAAGACCTATGGAATACCTACAGTGGGCTACTCAACACTCTGTAATAACCTACATGGAAAAGGATACAAAGATCAATAGATATATGTATATGTGTAAACGAACAAGATTCTGCACACCTAGCACAAACGACATGTTTCAATCAAATTGGCTCTGATAAAAACTAAAAATTAAAGACACAAACAAGAATTAAGGAGGCTAAAACTTCTGGGGCTCTGTCCTGGCACATTCCACTCTAATCTGCAACGTAAATCACAACTTCCAGGAAGGTTCTGTTACCTTAGCAAGCAGAGTTGGTAACGTACAAATGGTGCCACACAACGCCGCTTCCTCAAACGGCAGCTTTAAATCCACTACTAATGGTCACTAATATTCACAAGGACCGCAGGGGTGTAAATGACACATGCCCTCAAAAAATGTCCTGGAGTAGGGAAGGGCCAAAGAAATTCAAAACACAGCAAATTTTTCAAGAGGGCAATTTGAAGTTGTAAGTTTAACTCAATCTTAAAAAAAATAAAAGGGATATTGATGAAAGCTCAACATCAGGAATTATCAGACGCATGCAAATGCAAGCCACACAAAGTTGTCACCTCACACTAGTCAGAATGACCATCAGCAAAAAGTCTACAAACAAGAGATGTTGAAGAAGTTGTGGAGAATAGCATAGCCTATAGCTCTAAGTGGGATGTGAAGTGGTAACAGCCAATAATAGGAACAGAATGGCAGTGCGTTGAAAAGGTAAACATTGAGTTACCATATGGTCCGGAAGGCTCACTGTTGGGCCTGGCACCTGTGAAGACCAGAATCCAAACGACACAGATGGAACATCGTGTACTGCAGCAGTATTTACCATAGCCAAGACATGGAAGCAACAAAAATGGCCATCACCAGATGAATGGACGAAAGAGAGGTCCGTGTACACAATGGAATATCACACACAGAAAAGAATGAAACAATGCCGTTTGCAGCACCATAGACGACGCTACAAATAATCATACAACTTGAAGTAAGTCAGAAAGCGAGAGACACATATCCTATGATATCACGTATAGGTGTTATGTAAAAATTGATATTAATGAACTTCTTTCCACAGAGAAGGACACTCACATATTCAGAAAACAAACTTGTGGTTAACCAAATGGAAAGGTGTGAGGAACGTATAACGGAGGAGATTGGTTTAACAGACATATGCTAATACTTATAAAATATCGAATCGCCAAAGACATACCAAATACCAAGAGAGGTCTACACAGCATTCCGCAATAACCTATATGGAACAGGATCCAAACATGAAAAGATATATGTATCAATGAAACAGATTCTGTACACCTAGAACCAACACAGCATTGCAACCAAATTTGCTCTGAGAAAAATAAAAATTAAACTAAGAATATCAACACCAAATAAGAAGACATAAGTTTGAGGGGGTTTGTCCTGGCACATTCCACTCTAATTTGCAACCTACAAACAGGACTTCCAGGAAGGCTCTGTTGCCCTAGTAACCAGAGTTGGGAATATAGAAATGCCGCCGGTTTGTGGCCGTTTCCTGCAACAGCAGCTTTTAAACCCAGTGCTATTGGTCACTGCATATTCACAATTACTACAGGGTTGTAAATGACACCTGCCCTCAAAACGTCCTGGTGTAGGTAATGGCGAAAAGAATTCAGAACACGGGCCAATGTTTTCAAGGAAACAGTTTGAAGAGGTAAGTTTTACTCTTTTCCTGTTAAAAGAAAAAACACCGGGACGTGGATAAAAGCTCAATATCGGGAATTATTCGACGCATGCAAATCCAAAGTACAAAAAGGTATCACCACCGAACACTCAAAATGCCATCACTAAAAGGTCTACAAACAATAAATGCTGAAGGGGTTTTAGAGAACTGTGTACCCTCTACTTGCTGGTGGGATGTAAACTGGTAACAGCCAGTAGTGAGAACAGAATGGAGGTGCATTTAAAGGTAAAACTTGATCTACCATATGATCTAGTAGGCCCACTGCTGGCCCTATCCCCTGAGAAGACCAGAATCCGAAAGACACAGGCTGGCAATCCTGCACTGCATCAATATTTAGCAGAGCCAAGGCTTGGAAGCAACCAAAATGTCCATCAACCGATGAATGCACAAAGAAGAAGTGGTCCATGTACACAACGGAATATTCGCCATGGAAAAGAATGAAACACTGCTCTTTCCAGCACCATAGGGTGAGCCTAGAGATAATCACAGAACGTGAGGTAAGTCGGAAAGCAGACGACAAATATCCTGTGATATCACTACTAGGTGTTACCTAATTAACTGACACAAGTGAACATATTTCCACAGAGAAGGAGACTCACAGACATAGAGAATAAACTAGGGTTATCTAAACGGAAAGGTGGGAGGAATGGATACATTAAGATTAGGGTTACCATACACATACAAATACATATTAAATACATATATCAAAAAGACCCATCCTATACCCAGGTCGGTCTACTGAACGCTCTGTAATAATTTACATGGGGGCTTCCTTGGTGGGGTGGGGGTTAAGAATCCGCCTGCCAATGCAGGGGACACAGGTTCGATCCCTGGTCCGCGAAGAACCCACATGCTGCAGAGCAATTAAACTCGTGCACCACAACCACTGAGCCTGCGCTCTAGAGGCCACGAGCCACCACTACTGAGCCCACACGCCACAACTGCTGAAGCCCACATGCCGAGAACCCGTGCTGTGCAACAAGAGAAGCCACTGCAGTGAGCAGCCCGTGCACCACAACGAAGACTAGCCCCCGCTCACTGCAACTAGAGAAAGCCCACATGCAGCAACGAAGACCCAATTCGGCCAATCAATCAATCAATCAATCAATAATATTTATTGCAAAAAATAATAATAATTTACATGGGAAGAGGATCTGTACATGAATAGATACATACAATGTTCAAGTGAACCTGATTGTGTGCACCTAGAACGCACAATATTCTTAATCATTACCCCAATTAAAAAAATTAAAACCACTAACAACAATTAATGAGACATCAACTTATTGGGGTTTTTCCTGGCACATTCCATTATAGTTTACAACCTAGGAACTTAAAGGAAGGCTCGGCTGCCCTAGTAACCAGATTTGGGAATGGAGAAATGCTGCCGCCTTGTGGCCTTTTGCCACAGCAGCAGCTTTAAACACAGGGCTTACGGTCACTTAATATTCACAGGAATTGTAGGGCTGTAAATGACACGTGTCCTAAAACAATGTCCTGGGGTAGGTTAATGGCCAAAAAAGTTCAAAACACGGGAAATATTTTCAAGAAAACAATTTAAAGAGGTAAGTTTTACTCACTCTTCTATTTAAAAACAAAAGAAGAACATGGATCAAAGCTCAATATCGCGAATTATTGCTTGGATGTAAACCCAAACTACAAAAAGATTTCGCCACCCAATTTTCAAAATGCCATCAGTAAAAATGTCGACAAACAATGAATGCGGACGGGTTTGTGGACAAATGCATACCCACTATGCTGTTGGTTGGAGGTAAACCGGTAACAGGTAATCATGAGAACAGAATGGAGCTGCATTTAAAGGTAAAAGTTGAGCTACCATATGATGCGGCCGATCCCCTAATGGGCCTACAACCTACAAAGATCAGAATCAGAAACACACAGATAGGCACACATGCAGTGCGGCAATATTTACAATAGCCAAGACATGCAAGCAAACAAAATGTCCATCAACAGATAAATGGACAGAGAAGAAGTGGTATATGTACCGAATGGCATACTAGCCTCGGAAAAAAGTGAACAATCCCGTTTTCATGACTACAGATGAGCCTAGAAATAATCATATTATCTTAAGTAAGTCAAAAGGGAATGACAAAAATTCTTATGATATCCTTTATAGAGGTTAGCCTAAGATTGCTACCAATGAACATATTTCCACAGAAAAAAGACACTCACAGACTTATAAGACAAACCAACGGTTAACCAAAATGAAAGTTGGGAGGATGGATAAATTAGGATTATGGGGGTAACATACATATACTCATGTATGTTCAATGTATATGAACATATGACATATACACTATATGAATTATGTGATCACCAATACATATAAAATACATAATGACCAAACACCTGCCAAATACCAAGGGAGGTCTACTCAACACTCTGTAATAACATACATGGTAAGAGGATCCGAAGATGAACAGATATATGTATGAATAATTGACCAGATTCTGTACAGCCAGACAATCACAACACTCTATTCAAATTGACTTCGATAAGAATTAGAAATTACATTTAAAAAACACACCTAAGTAAGGAGACATAAACTTCTGGGGGTTTGTCCGAGCACTTTCCAGTCGAATTTACAACCGAGGAACACGACGTCCAGGAAGACTCCGTTGCCCTAGTAACAAGAGTTGAGAACGTAGAAATGCTGCCGCCTTGTGGCTGTTTCCCACAACAGCAGCTGTAAACATAGTGCTAATGGTCCCTTAACATTCACAAGGACTGCCGGGCTGTAAATGACACCTGCCCTCAGAAAAGGCCCTGGGGTAGGGAATAGCCAAGAAAATTCAACACATGACAAATTTTTCAAGCAGTCAATATGAAGAGGGAAGTTGTACTCACTCTTTAAAAAGAAAAAGGAAAAGAAAACAAAAGACATGCCTAAAGCTCAGTATAAGGAATTGTTAGATGCATGCAAATCCAACCTCCAAAAAGGTTTCAGCTCACACCAGTCAAATGACCATCAGCAAAAAGTCTACAAACTATAAATGCTGAAGGGGTTTTAGAGAACTGTGTACCTTCTAGCTGCTGGTGGGATGAAGAGTGGTAACAGCACAAACGACAACACAATGGAGGTGGTTTTAAAAGGTAAAAATTGAGCTACCATATGATCCGGCAAGGCACCTTCTGGGCCTATAACCTAAGACCACCAGAATCGGAAAGACAGAGGCAGGCAAATGTGCACTGCAGCAATATTTAAATAGCCAAGACACGGGAGCAAAAAAAAGGTCCCGAAACAGATGAATGGACAAAGAAGAAGTGGTATATGTACTGAATGGAATATTAGCCACGAAAAAAATAAAACAATGCCATTTGCAGCACCACGGATGAGCCTAGAGATAATCACACAACGTGAAGTAAGTCAGAATGCGAAAGACAAATGTCCTATGATATCACTTATGTTATCTGAAAATTCATAAAAATGAACAAATTTCCATAGAGAAAGACAATCTCAGACTGAGAAGGCAAACTTATGGTTGAGCCAATGAAAAGGTGTGAGGAGTGGATAAATTAGGATATTCGGGTTAACAAACATATACTAATACCTATAAAATATATAATCACCAAAGACCTATGGAATACCTACAGTGGGCTACTCAACACTCTGTAATAACCTACATGGAAAAGGATACAAAGATCAATAGATATATGTATATGTGTAAACGAACAAGATTCTGCACACCTAGCACAAACGACATGTTTCAATCAAATTGGCTCCGATAAAAACTAAAAATTAAAGACACAAACAAGAATTAAGGAGGCTAAAACTTCTGGGGCTCTGTCCTGGCACATTCCACTCTAATCTGCAACGTAAAATCACAACTTCCAGGAAGGTTCTGTTACCTTAGCAAGCAGAGTTGGTAACGTACAAATGGTGCCACCCAACGCCGCTTCCTCAAACGGCAGCTTTAAATCCACTACTAATGGTCACTAATATTCACAAGGACCGCAGGGGTGTAAATGACACATGCCCTCAAAAATGTCCTGGAGTAGGGAAGGGCCAAAGAAATTCAAAACACGGCAAATTTTTCAAGAGGGCAATTTGAAGTTGTAAGTTTAACTCAATCTTAAAAAAAATAAAAGGGATATTGATGAAAGCTCAACATCAGGAATTATTAGACGCATGCAAATGCAAGCCACACAAAGTTGTCACCTCACACTAGTCAGAATGACCATCAGCAAAAAGTCTACAAACAAGAGATGTTGAAGAAGTTGTGGAGAATAGCATAGCCTATAGCTCTAAGTGGGATGTGAAGTGGTAACAGCCAATAATAGGAACAGAATGGCAGTGCGTTGAAAAGGTAAACATTGAGTTACCATATGGTCCGGAAGGCTCACTGTTGGGCCTGGCACCTGTGAAGACCAGAATCCAAACGACACAGATGGAACATCGTGTACTGCAGCAGTATTTACCATAGCCAAGACATGGAAGCAACAAAAATGGCCATCACCAGATGAATGGACGAAAGAGAGGTCCGTGTACACAATGGAATATCACACACAGAAAAGAATTGAAACAATGCCGTTTGCAGCACCATAGACGACGCTACAAATAATCATACAACTTGAAGTAAGTCAGAAAGCGAGAGACACATATCCTATGATATCACGTATAGGTGTTATGTAAAAATTGATATTAATGAACTTCTTTCCACAGAGAAGGACACTCACATATTCAGAAAACAAACTTGTGGTTAACCAAATGGAAAGGTGTGAGGAACGTATAACGGAGGAGATTGGGTTTAACAGACATATGCTAATACTTATAAAATATCGAATCGCCAAAGACATACCAAATACCAAGAGAGGTCTACACAGCATTCCGCAATAACCTATATGGAACAGGATCCAAACATGAAAAGATATATGTATCAATGAAACAGATTCTGTACACCTAGAACCAACACAGCATTGCAACCAAATTTGCTCTGAGAAAAATAAAAATTAAACTAAGAATATCAACACCAAATAAGAAGACATAAGTTTGAGGGGGTTTGTCCTGGCACATTCCACTCTAATTTGCAACCTACAAACAGGACTTCCAGGAAGGCTCTGTTGCCCTAGTAACCAGAGTTGGGAATATAGAAATGCCGCCGGTTTGTGGCCGTTTCCTGCAACAGCAGCTTTAAACCCAGTGCTATTGGTCACTGCATATTCACAATTACTACAGGGTTGTAAATGACACCTGCCCTCAAAAAATGTCCTGGTGTAGGTAATGGCGAAAAGAATTCAGAACACGGCCAATGTTTTCAAGGAAACAGTTTGAAGAGGTAAGTTTTACTCTTTTCCTGTTAAAAGAAAAAACACCAGACGTGGATAAAAGCTCAATATCGGGAATTATTCGACGCATGCAAATCCAAAGTACAAAAAGGTATCACCACCGAACACTCAAAATGCCATCACTAAAAGGTCTACAAACAATAAATGCTGAAGGGGTTTTAGAGAACTGTGTACCCTCTACTTGCTGGTGGGATGTAAACTGGTAACAGCCAGTAGTGAGAACAGAATGGAGGTGCATTTAAAGGTAAAACTTGATCTACCATATGATCTAGTAGGCCCACTGCTGGCCCTATCCCCTGAGAAGACCAGAATCCGAAAGACACAGGCTGGCAATCCTGCACTGCATCAATATTTAGCAGAGCCAAGGCTTGGAAGCAACCAAAATGTCCATCAACCGATGAATGCACAAAGAAGAAGTGGTCCATGTACACAACGGAATATTCGCCATGGAAAAGAATGAAACACTGCTCTTTCCAGCACCATAGGTGAGCCTAGAGATAATCACAGAACGTGAGGTAAGTCGGAAAGCAGACGACAAATATCCTGTGATATCACTACTAGGTGTTACCTAATTAACTGACACAAGTGAACATATTTCCACAGAGAAGGAGACTCACAGACATAGAGAATAAACTAGGGTTATCTAAACGGAAAGGTGGGAGGAATGGATACATTAAGATTAGGGTTACCATACACATACAAATACATATTAAATACATATATCAAAAAGACCCATCCTATACCCAGGTCGGTCTACTGAACGCTCTGTAATAATTTACATGGGGGCTTCCTTGGTGGGGTGGGGGTTAAGAATCCGCCTGCCAATGCAGGGGACACAGGTTCGATCCCTGGTCCGCGAAGAACCCACATGCTGCAGAGCAATTAAACCCGTGCACCACAACCACTGAGCCTGCGCTCTAGAGGCCACGAGCCACCACTACTGAGCCCACACGCCACAACTGCTGAAGCCCACATGCCGAGAACCCGTGCTGTGCAACAAGAGAAGCCACTGCAGTGAGCAGCCCGTGCACCACAACGAAGACTAGCCCCCGCTCACTGCAACTAGAGAAAGCCCACATGCAGCAACGAAGACCCAATTCGGCCAATCAATCAATCAATCAATCAATAATATTTATTGCAAAAAATAATAATAATTTACATGGGAAGAGGATCTGTACATGAATAGATACATACAATGTTCAAGTGAACCTGATTGTGTGCACCTAGAACGCACAATATTCTAATCATTACCCCAATTAAAAAAATTAAAACCACTAACAACAATTAATGAGACATCAACTTATTGGGGTTTTTCCTGGCACATTCCATTATAGTTTACAACCTAGGAACTTAAAGGAAGGCTCGGCTGCCCTAGTAACCAGATTTGGGAATGGAGAAATGCTGCCGCCTTGTGGCCTTTTGCCACAGCAGCAGCTTTAAACACAGGGCTTACGGTCACTTAATATTCACAGGAATTGTAGGGCTGTAAATGACACGTGTCCTAAAACAATGTCCTGGGGTAGGTAATGGCCAAAAAAGTTCAAAACACGGGAAATATTTTCAAGAAAACAATTTAAAGAGGTAAGTTTTACTCACTCTTCTATTTAAAAACAAAAGAAGAACATGGATCAAAGCTCAATATCGCGAATTATTGCTTGGATGTAAACCCAAACTACAAAAAGATTTCGCCACCCAATTTTCAAAATGCCATCAGTAAAAATGTCGACAAACAATGAATGCGGACGGGTTTGTGGACAAATGCATACCCACTATGCTGTTGGTTGGAGGTAAACCGGTAACAGGTAATCATGAGAACAGAATGGAGCTGCATTTAAAAGGTAAAAGTTGAGCTACCATATGATGCGGCCGATCCCCTAATGGGCCTACAACCTACAAAGACCAGAATCAGAAACACACCGATAGGCACACATGCAGTGCGGCAATATTTACAATAGCCAAGACATGCAAGCAAACAAAATGTCCATCAACAGATAAATGGACAGAGAAGAAGTGGTATATGTACCGAATGGCATACTAGCCTCGGAAAAAAGTGAACAATCCCGTTTTCATGACTACAGATGAGCCTAGAAATAATCATATTATCTTAAGTAAGTCAAAAGGGAATGACAAATATCTTATGATATCCTTTATAGAGGTTAGCCTAAGATTGCTACCAATGAACATATTTCCACAGAAAAAAGACACTCACAGACTTATAAGACAAACCAACGGTTAACCAAAATGAAAGTTGGGAGGATGGATAAATTAGGATTATGGGGGTAACATACATATACTAATGTATGTTCAATGTATATGAACATATGACATATACACTATATGAATTATGTGATCACCAATACATATAAAATACATAATGACCAAACACCTGCCAAATACCAAGGGAGGTCTACTCAACACTCTGTAATAACATACATGGTAAGAGGATCCGAAGATGAACAGATATATGTATGAATAATTGACCAGATTCTGTACAGCCAGACAATCACAACACTCTATGCAAATTGACTTCGATAAGAATTAGAAATTACATTTAAAAAACACACCTAAGTAAGGAGACATAAACTTCTGGGGGTTTGTCCGAGCACATTCCAGTCGAATTTACAACCGAGGAACACGACGTCCAGGAAGACTCCGTTGCCCTAGTAACAAGAGTTGAGAACGTAGAAATGCTGCCGCCTTGTGGCTGTTTCCCACAACAGCAGCTGTAAACATAGTGCTAATGGTCCCTTAACATTCACAAGGACTGCCGGGCTGTAAATGACACCTGCCCTCAGAAAAGGCCCTGGGGTAGGGAATAGCCAAGAAAATTCAACACATGACAAATTTTTCAAGCAGTCAATATGAAGAGGGAAGTTGTACTCACTCTTTAAAAAGAAAAAGGAAAAGAAAACAAAAGACATGCCTAAAGCTCAGTATAAGGAATTGTTAGATGCATGCAAATCCAACCTCCAAAAAGGTTTCAGCTCACACCAGTCAAATGACCATCAGCAAAAAGTCTACAAACTATAAATGCTGAAGGGGTTTTAGAGAACTGTGTACCTTCTAGCTGCTGGTGGGATGAAGAGTGGTAACAGCACTAACGACAACAGAATGGAGGTGGTTTAAAAGGTAAAAATTGAGCTACCATATGATCCGGCAAGGCAGCTTCTGGGCCTATAACCTAAGACCACCAGAATCGGAAAGACAGAGGCAGGCAAATGTGCACTGCAGCAATATTTAAATAGCCAAGACACGGGAGCAAAAAAAAGGTCCCGAAACAGATGAATGGACAAAGAAGAAGTGGTATATGTACTGAATGGAATATTAGCCACGAAAAAAATAAAACAATGCCATTTGCAGCACCACGGATGAGCCTAGAGATAATCACACAACGTGAAGTAAGTCAGAATGCGAAAGACAAATGTCCTATGATATCACTTATGTTATCTGAAAATTCATAAAAATGAACAAATTTCCATAGAGAAAGACAATCTCAGACTGAGAAGGCAAACTTATGGTTGAGCCAATGAAAAGGTGTGAGGAGTGGATAAATTAGGATATTCGGGTTAACAAACATATACTAATACCTATAAAATATATAATCACCAAAGACCTATGGAATACCTACAGTGGGCTACTCAACACTCTGTAATAACCTACATGGAAAAGGATACAAAGATCAATAGATATATGTATATGTGTAAACGAACAAGATTCTGCACACCTAGCACAAACGACATGTTTCAATCAAATTGGCTCCGATAAAAACTAAAAATTAAAGACACAAACAAGAATTAAGGAGGCTAAAACTTCTGGGGCTCTGTCCTGGCACATTCCACTCTAATCTGCAACGTAAAATCACAACTTCCAGGAAGGTTCTGTTACCTTAGCAAGCAGAGTTGGTAACGTACAAATGGTGCCACCCAACGCCGCTTCCTCAAACGGCAGCTTTAAATCCACTACTAATGGTCACTAATATTCACAAGGACCGCAGGGGTGTAAATGACACATGCCCTCAAAAAATGTCCTGGAGTAGGGAAGGGCCAAAGAAATTCAAAACACGGCAAATTTTTCAAGAGGGCAATTTGAAGTTGTAAGTTTAACTCAATCTTAAAAAAAATAAAAGGGATATTGATGAAAGCTCAACATCAGGAATTATTAGACGCATGCAAATGCAAGCCACACAAAGTTGTCACCTCACACTAGTCAGAATGACCATCAGCAAAAAGTCTACAAACAAGAGATGTTGAAGAAGTTGTGGAGAATAGCATAGCCTATAGCTCTAAGTGGGATGTGAAGTGGTAACAGCCAATAATAGGAACAGAATGGCAGTGCGTTGAAAAGGTAAACATTGAGTTACCATATGGTCCGGAAGGCTCACTGTTGGGCCTGGCACCTGTGAAGACCAGAATCCAAACGACACAGATGGAACATCGTGTACTGCAGCAGTATTTACCATAGCCAAGACATGGAAGCAACAAAAATGGCCATCACCAGATGAATGGACGAAAGAGAGGTCCGTGTACACAATGGAATATCACACACAGAAAAGAATTGAAACAATGCCGTTTGCAGCACCATAGACGACGCTACAAATAATCATACAACTTGAAGTAAGTCAGAAAGCGAGAGACACATATCCTATGATATCACGTATAGGTGTTATGTAAAAATTGATATTAATGAACTTCTTTCCACAGAGAAGGACACTCACATATTCAGAAAACAAACTTGTGGTTAACCAAATGGAAAGGTGTGAGGAACGTATAACGGAGGAGATTGGGTTTAACAGACATATGCTAATACTTATAAAATATCGAATCGCCAAAGACATACCAAATACCAAGAGAGGTCTACACAGCATTCCGCAATAACCTATATGGAACAGGATCCAAACATGAAAAGATATATGTATCAATGAAACAGATTCTGTACACCTAGAACCAACACAGCATTGCAACCAAATTTGCTCTGAGAAAAATAAAAATTAAACTAAGAATATCAACACCAAATAAGAAGACATAAGTTTGAGGGGGTTTGTCCTGGCACATTCCACTCTAATTTGCAACCTACAAACAGGACTTCCAGGAAGGCTCTGTTGCCCTAGTAACCAGAGTTGGGAATATAGAAATGCCGCCGGTTTGTGGCCGTTTCCTGCAACAGCAGCTTTAAACCCAGTGCTATTGGTCACTGCATATTCACAATTACTACAGGGTTGTAAATGACACCTGCCCTCAAAAAATGTCCTGGTGTAGGTAATGGCGAAAAGAATTCAGAACACGGCCAATGTTTTCAAGGAAACAGTTTGAAGAGGTAAGTTTTACTCTTTTCCTGTTAAAAGAAAAAACACCGGACGTGGATAAAAGCTCAATATCGGGAATTATTCGACGCATGCAAATCCAAAGTACAAAAAGGTATCACCACCGAACACTCAAAATGCCATCACTAAAAGGTCTACAAACAATAAATGCTGAAGGGGTTTTAGAGAACTGTGTACCCTCTACTTGCTGGTGGGATGTAAACTGGTAACAGCCAGTAGTGAGAACAGAATGGAGGTGCATTTAAAGGTAAAACTTGATCTACCATATGATCTAGTAGGCCCACTGCTGGCCCTATCCCCTGAGAAGACCAGAATCCGAAAGACACAGGCTGGCAATCCTGCACTGCATCAATATTTAGCAGAGCCAAGGCTTGGAAGCAACCAAAATGTCCATCAACCGATGAATGCACAAAGAAGAAGTGGTCCATGTACACAACGGAATATTCGCCATGGAAAAGAATGAAACACTGCTCTTTCCAGCACCATAGGTGAGCCTAGAGATAATCACAGAACGTGAGGTAAGTCGGAAAGCAGACGACAAATATCCTGTGATATCACTACTAGGTGTTACCTAATTAACTGACACAAGTGAACATATTTCCACAGAGAAGGAGACTCACAGACATAGAGAATAAACTAGGGTTATCTAAACGGAAAGGTGGGAGGAATGGATACATTAAGATTAGGGTTACCATACACATACAAATACATATTAAATACATATATCAAAAAGACCCATCCTATACCCAGGTCGGTCTACTGAACGCTCTGTAATAATTTACATGGGGGCTTCCTTGGTGGGGTGGGGGTTAAGAATCCGCCTGCCAATGCAGGGGACACAGGTTCGATCCCTGGTCCGCGAAGAACCCACATGCTGCAGAGCAATTAAACCCGTGCACCACAACCACTGAGCCTGCGCTCTAGAGGCCACGAGCCACCACTACTGAGCCCACACACCACAACTGCTGAAGCCCACACGCCGAGAACCCGTGCTGTGCAACAAGAGAAGCCACTGCAGTGAGCAGCCCGTGCACCACAACGAAGACTAGCCCCCGCTCACTGCAACTAGAGAAAGCCCACATGCACCAACGAAGACCCAATTCGGCCAATCAATCAATCAATCAATCAATAATATTTATTGCAAAAAATAATAATAATTTACATGGGAAGAGGATCTGTACATGAATAGATACATACAATGTTCAAGTGAACCTGATTGTGTGCACCTAGAACGCACAATATTCTAATCATTACCCCAATTAAAAAAATTAAAACCACTAACAACAATTAATGAGACATCAACTTATTGGGGTTTTTCCTGGCACATTCCATTATAGTTTACAACCTAGGAACTTAAAGGAAGGCTCGGCTGCCCTAGTAACCAGATTTGGGAATGGAGAAATGCTGCCGCCTTGTGGCCTTTTGCCACAGCAGCAGCTTTAAACACAGGGCTTACGGTCACTTAATATTCACAGGAATTGTAGGGCTGTAAATGACACGTGTCCTAAAACAATGTCCTGGGGTAGGTAATGGCCAAAAAAGTTCAAAACACGGGAAATATTTTCAAGAAAACAATTTAAAGAGGTAAGTTTTACTCACTCTTCTATTTAAAAACAAAAGAAGAACATGGATCAAAGCTCAATATCGCGAATTATTGCTTGGATGTAAACCCAAACTACAAAAAGATTTCGCCACCCAATTTTCAAAATGCCATCAGTAAAAATGTCGACAAACAATGAATGCGGACGGGTTTGTGGACAAATGCATACCCACTATGCTGTTGGTTGGAGGTAAACCGGTAACAGGTAATCATGAGAACAGAATGGAGCTGCATTTAAAAGGTAAAAGTTGAGCTACCATATGATGCGGCCGATCCCCTAATGGGCCTACAACCTACAAAGACCAGAATCAGAAACACACCGATAGGCACACATGCAGTGCGGCAATATTTACAATAGCCAAGACATGCAAGCAAACAAAATGTCCATCAACAGATAAATGGACAGAGAAGAAGTGGTATATGTACCGAATGGCATACTAGCCTCGGAAAAAAGTGAACAATCCCGTTTTCATGACTACAGATGAGCCTAGAAATAATCATATTATCTTAAGTAAGTCAAAAGGGAATGACAAATATCTTATGATATCCTTTATAGAGGTTAGCCTAAGATTGCTACCAATGAACATATTTCCACAGAAAAAAGACACTCACAGACTTATAAGACAAACCAACGGTTAACCAAAATGAAAGTTGGGAGGATGGATAAATTAGGATTATGGGGGTAACATACATATACTAATGTATGTTCAATGTATATGAACATATGACATATACACTATATGAATTATGTGATCACCAATACATATAAAATACATAATGACCAAACACCTGCCAAATACCAAGGGAGGTCTACTCAACACTCTGTAATAACATACATGGTAAGAGGATCCGAAGATGAACAGATATATGTATGAATAATTGACCAGATTCTGTACAGCCAGACAATCACAACACTCTATTCAAATTGACTTCGATAAGAATTAGAAATTACATTTAAAAAACACACCTAAGTAAGGAGACATAAACTTCTGGGGGTTTGTCCGAGCACATTCCAGTCGAATTTACAACCGAGGAACACGACGTCCAGGAAGACTCCGTTGCCCTAGTAACAAGAGTTGAGAACGTAGAAATGCTGCCGCCTTGTGGCTGTTTCCCACAACAGCAGCTGTAAACATAGTGCTAATGGTCCCTTAACATTCACAAGGACTGCCGGGCTGTAAATGACACCTGCCCTCAGAAAAGGCCCTGGGGTAGGGAATAGCCAAGAAAATTCAACACATGACAAATTTTTCAAGCAGTCAATATGAAGAGGGAAGTTGTACTCACTCTTTAAAAAGAAAAAGGAAAAGAAAACAAAAGACATGCCTAAAGCTCAGTATAAGGAATTGTTAGATGCATGCAAATCCAACCTCCAAAAAGGTTTCAGCTCACACCAGTCAAATGACCATCAGCAAAAAGTCTACAAACTATAAATGCTGAAGGGGTTTTAGAGAACTGTGTACCTTCTAGCTGCTGGTGGGATGAAGAGTGGTAACAGCACAAACGACAACACAATGGAGGTGGTTTAAAAGGTAAAAATTGAGCTACCATATGATCCGGCAAGGCACCTTCTGGGCCTATAACCTAAGACCACCAGAATCGGAAAGACAGAGGCAGGCAAATGTGCACTGCAGCAATATTTAAATAGCCAAGACACGGGAGCAAAAAAAAGGTCCCGAAACAGATGAATGGACAAAGAAGAAGTGGTATATGTACTGAATGGAATATTAGCCACGAAAAAAATAAAACAATGCCATTTGCAGCACCACGGATGAGCCTAGAGATAATCACACAACGTGAAGTAAGTCAGAATGCGAAAGACAAATGTCCTATGATATCACTTATGTTATCTGAAAATTCATAAAAATGAACAAATTTCCATAGAGAAAGACAATCTCAGACTGAGAAGGCAAACTTATGGTTGAGCCAATGAAAAGGTGTGAGGAGTGGATAAATTAGGATATTCGGGTTAACAAACATATACTAATACCTATAAAATATATAATCACCAAAGACCTATGGAATACCTACAGTGGGCTACTCAACACTCTGTAATAACCTACATGGAAAAGGATACAAAGATCAATAGATATATGTATATGTGTAAACGAACAAGATTCTGCACACCTAGCACAAACGACATGTTTCAATCAAATTGGCTCCGATAAAAACTAAAAATTAAAGACACAAACAAGAATTAAGGAGGCTAAAACTTCTGGGGCTCTGTCCTGGCACATTCCACTCTAATCTGCAACGTAAAATCACAACTTCCAGGAAGGTTCTGTTACCTTAGCAAGCAGAGTTGGTAACGTACAAATGGTGCCACCCAACGCCGCTTCCTCAAACGGCAGCTTTAAATCCACTACTAATGGTCACTAATATTCACAAGGACCGCAGGGGTGTAAATGACACATGCCCTCAAAAAATGTCCTGGAGTAGGGAAGGGCCAAAGAAATTCAAAACACGGCAAATTTTTCAAGAGGGCAATTTGAAGTTGTAAGTTTAACTCAATCTTAAAAAAAATAAAAGGGATATTGATGAAAGCTCAACATCAGGAATTATTAGACGCATGCAAATGCAAGCCACACAAAGTTGTCACCTCACACTAGTCAGAATGACCATCAGCAAAAAGTCTACAAACAAGAGATGTTGAAGAAGTTGTGGAGAATAGCATAGCCTATAGCTCTAAGTGGGATGTGAAGTGGTAACAGCCAATAATAGGAACAGAATGGCAGTGCGTTGAAAAGGTAAACATTGAGTTACCATATGGTCCGGAAGGCTCACTGTTGGGCCTGGCACCTGTGAAGACCAGAATCCAAACGACACAGATGGAACATCGTGTACTGCAGCAGTATTTACCATAGCCAAGACATGGAAGCAACAAAAATGGCCATCACCAGATGAATGGACGAAAGAGAGGTCCGTGTACACAATGGAATATCACACACAGAAAAGAATTGAAACAATGCCGTTTGCAGCACCATAGACGACGCTACAAATAATCATACAACTTGAAGTAAGTCAGAAAGCGAGAGACACATATCCTATGATATCACGTATAGGTGTTATGTAAAAATTGATATTAATGAACTTCTTTCCACAGAGAAGGACACTCACATATTCAGAAAACAAACTTGTGGTTAACCAAATGGAAAGGTGTGAGGAACGTATAACGGAGGAGATTGGGTTTAACAGACATATGCTAATACTTATAAAATATCGAATCGCCAAAGACATACCAAATACCAAGAGAGGTCTACACAGCATTCCGCAATAACCTATATGGAACAGGATCCAAACATGAAAAGATATATGTATCAATGAAACAGATTCTGTACACCTAGAACCAACACAGCATTGCAACCAAATTTGCTCTGAGAAAAATAAAAATTAAACTAAGAATATCAACACCAAATAAGAAGACATAAGTTTGAGGGGGTTTGTCCTGGCACATTCCACTCTAATTTGCAACCTACAAACAGGACTTCCAGGAAGGCTCTGTTGCCCTAGTAACCAGAGTTGGGAATATAGAAATGCCGCCGGTTTGTGGCCGTTTCCTGCAACAGCAGCTTTAAACCCAGTGCTATTGGTCACTGCATATTCACAATTACTACAGGGTTGTAAATGACACCTGCCCTCAAAAAATGTCCTGGTGTAGGTAATGGCGAAAAGAATTCAGAACACGGCCAATGTTTTCAAGGAAACAGTTTGAAGAGGTAAGTTTTACTCTTTTCCTGTTAAAAGAAAAAACACCGGACGTGGATAAAAGCTCAATATCGGGAATTATTCGACGCATGCAAATCCAAAGTACAAAAAGGTATCACCACCGAACACTCAAAATGCCATCACTAAAAGGTCTACAAACAATAAATGCTGAAGGGGTTTTAGAGAACTGTGTACCCTCTACTTGCTGGTGGGATGTAAACTGGTAACAGCCAGTAGTGAGAACAGAATGGAGGTGCATTTAAAGGTAAAACTTGATCTACCATATGATCTAGTAGGCCCACTGCTGGCCCTATCCCCTGAGAAGACCAGAATCCGAAAGACACAGGCTGGCAATCCTGCACTGCATCAATATTTAGCAGAGCCAAGGCTTGGAAGCAACCAAAATGTCCATCAACCGATGAATGCACAAAGAAGAAGTGGTCCATGTACACAACGGAATATTCGCCATGGAAAAGAATGAAACACTGCTCTTTCCAGCACCATAGGTGAGCCTAGAGATAATCACAGAACGTGAGGTAAGTCGGAAAGCAGACGACAAATATCCTGTGATATCACTACTAGGTGTTACCTAATTAACTGACACAAGTGAACATATTTCCACAGAGAAGGAGACTCACAGACATAGAGAATAAACTAGGGTTATCTAAACGGAAAGGTGGGAGGAATGGATACATTAAGATTAGGGTTACCATACACATACAAATACATATTAAATACATATATCAAAAAGACCCATCCTATACCCAGGTCGGTCTACTGAACGCTCTGTAATAATTTACATGGGGGCTTCCTTGGTGGGGTGGGGGTTAAGAATCCGCCTGCCAATGCAGGGGACACAGGTTCGATCCCTGGTCCGCGAAGAACCCACATGCTGCAGAGCAATTAAACCCGTGCACCACAACCACTGAGCCTGCGCTCTAGAGGCCACGAGCCACCACTACTGAGCCCACACGCCACAACTGCTGAAGCCCACATGCCGAGAACCCGTGCTGTGCAACAAGAGAAGCCACTGCAGTGAGCAGCCCGTGCACCACAACGAAGACTAGCCCCCGCTCACTGCAACTAGAGAAAGCCCACATGCAGCAACGAAGACCCAATTCGGCCAATCAATCAATCAATCAATCAATAATATTTATTGCAAAAAATAATAATAATTTACATGGGAAGAGGATCTGTACATGAATAGATACATACAATGTTCAAGTGAACCTGATTGTGTGCACCTAGAACGCACAATATTCTAATCATTACCCCAATTAAAAAAATTAAAACCACTAACAACAATTAATGAGACATCAACTTATTGGGGTTTTTCCTGGCACATTCCATTATAGTTTACAACCTAGGAACTTAAAGGAAGGCTCGGCTGCCCTAGTAACCAGATTTGGGAATGGAGAAATGCTGCCGCCTTGTGGCCTTTTGCCACAGCAGCAGCTTTAAACACAGGGCTTACGGTCACTTAATATTCACAGGAATTGTAGGGCTGTAAATGACACGTGTCCTAAAACAATGTCCTGGGGTAGGTAATGGCCAAAAAAGTTCAAAACACGGGAAATATTTTCAAGAAAACAATTTAAAGAGGTAAGTTTTACTCACTCTTCTATTTAAAAACAAAAGAAGAACATGGATCAAAGCTCAATATCGCGAATTATTGCTTGGATGTAAACCCAAACTACAAAAAGATTTCGCCACCCAATTTTCAAAATGCCATCAGTAAAAATGTCGACAAACAATGAATGCGGACGGGTTTGTGGACAAATGCATACCCACTATGCTGTTGGTTGGAGGTAAACCGGTAACAGGTAATCATGAGAACAGAATGGAGCTGCATTTAAAAGGTAAAAGTTGAGCTACCATATGATGCGGCCGATCCCCTAATGGGCCTACAACCTACAAAGACCAGAATCAGAAACACACCGATAGGCACACATGCAGTGCGGCAATATTTACAATAGCCAAGACATGCAAGCAAACAAAATGTCCATCAACAGATAAATGGACAGAGAAGAAGTGGTATATGTACCGAATGGCATACTAGCCTCGGAAAAAAGTGAACAATCCCGTTTTCATGACTACAGATGAGCCTAGAAATAATCATATTATCTTAAGTAAGTCAAAAGGGAATGACAAATATCTTATGATATCCTTTATAGAGGTTAGCCTAAGATTGCTACCAATGAACATATTTCCACAGAAAAAAGACACTCACAGACTTATAAGACAAACCAACGGTTAACCAAAATGAAAGTTGGGAGGATGGATAAATTAGGATTATGGGGGTAACATACATATACTAATGTATGTTCAATGTATATGAACATATGACATATACACTATATGAATTATGTGATCACCAATACATATAAAATACATAATGACCAAACACCTGCCAAATACCAAGGGAGGTCTACTCAACACTCTGTAATAACATACATGGTAAGAGGATCCGAAGATGAACAGATATATGTATGAATAATTGACCAGATTCTGTACAGCCAGACAATCACAACACTCTATGCAAATTGACTTCGATAAGAATTAGAAATTACATTTAAAAAACACACCTAAGTAAGGAGACATAAACTTCTGGGGGTTTGTCCGAGCACATTCCAGTCGAATTTACAACCGAGGAACACGACGTCCAGGAAGACTCCGTTGCCCTAGTAACAAGAGTTGAGAACGTAGAAATGCTGCCGCCTTGTGGCTGTTTCCCACAACAGCAGCTGTAAACATAGTGCTAATGGTCCCTTAACATTCACAAGGACTGCCGGGCTGTAAATGACACCTGCCCTCAGAAAAGGCCCTGGGGTAGGGAATAGCCAAGAAAATTCAACACATGACAAATTTTTCAAGCAGTCAATATGAAGAGGGAAGTTGTACTCACTCTTTAAAAAGAAAAAGGAAAAGAAAACAAAAGACATGCCTAAAGCTCAGTATAAGGAATTGTTAGATGCATGCAAATCCAACCTCCAAAAAGGTTTCAGCTCACACCAGTCAAATGACCATCAGCAAAAAGTCTACAAACTATAAATGCTGAAGGGGTTTTAGAGAACTGTGTACCTTCTAGCTGCTGGTGGGATGAAGAGTGGTAACAGCACTAACGACAACAGAATGGAGGTGGTTTAAAAGGTAAAAATTGAGCTACCATATGATCCGGCAAGGCAGCTTCTGGGCCTATAACCTAAGACCACCAGAATCGGAAAGACAGAGGCAGGCAAATGTGCACTGCAGCAATATTTAAATAGCCAAGACACGGGAGCAAAAAAAAGGTCCCGAAACAGATGAATGGACAAAGAAGAAGTGGTATATGTACTGAATGGAATATTAGCCACGAAAAAAATAAAACAATGCCATTTGCAGCACCACGGATGAGCCTAGAGATAATCACACAACGTGAAGTAAGTCAGAATGCGAAAGACAAATGTCCTATGATATCACTTATGTTATCTGAAAATTCATAAAAATGAACAAATTTCCATAGAGAAAGACAATCTCAGACTGAGAAGGCAAACTTATGGTTGAGCCAATGAAAAGGTGTGAGGAGTGGATAAATTAGGATATTCGGGTTAACAAACATATACTAATACCTATAAAATATATAATCACCAAAGACCTATGGAATACCTACAGTGGGCTACTCAACACTCTGTAATAACCTACATGGAAAAGGATACAAAGATCAATAGATATATGTATATGTGTAAACGAACAAGATTCTGCACACCTAGCACAAACGACATGTTTCAATCAAATTGGCTCCGATAAAAACTAAAAATTAAAGACACAAACAAGAATTAAGGAGGCTAAAACTTCTGGGGCTCTGTCCTGGCACATTCCACTCTAATCTGCAACGTAAAATCACAACTTCCAGGAAGGTTCTGTTACCTTAGCAAGCAGAGTTGGTAACGTACAAATGGTGCCACCCAACGCCGCTTCCTCAAACGGCAGCTTTAAATCCACTACTAATGGTCACTAATATTCACAAGGACCGCAGGGGTGTAAATGACACATGCCCTCAAAAAATGTCCTGGAGTAGGGAAGGGCCAAAGAAATTCAAAACACGGCAAATTTTTCAAGAGGGCAATTTGAAGTTGTAAGTTTAACTCAATCTTAAAAAAAATAAAAGGGATATTGATGAAAGCTCAACATCAGGAATTATTAGACGCATGCAAATGCAAGCCACACAAAGTTGTCACCTCACACTAGTCAGAATGACCATCAGCAAAAAGTCTACAAACAAGAGATGTTGAAGAAGTTGTGGAGAATAGCATAGCCTATAGCTCTAAGTGGGATGTGAAGTGGTAACAGCCAATAATAGGAACAGAATGGCAGTGCGTTGAAAAGGTAAACATTGAGTTACCATATGGTCCGGAAGGCTCACTGTTGGGCCTGGCACCTGTGAAGACCAGAATCCAAACGACACAGATGGAACATCGTGTACTGCAGCAGTATTTACCATAGCCAAGACATGGAAGCAACAAAAATGGCCATCACCAGATGAATGGACGAAAGAGAGGTCCGTGTACACAATGGAATATCACACACAGAAAAGAATTGAAACAATGCCGTTTGCAGCACCATAGACGACGCTACAAATAATCATACAACTTGAAGTAAGTCAGAAAGCGAGAGACACATATCCTATGATATCACGTATAGGTGTTATGTAAAAATTGATATTAATGAACTTCTTTCCACAGAGAAGGACACTCACATATTCAGAAAACAAACTTGTGGTTAACCAAATGGAAAGGTGTGAGGAACGTATAACGGAGGAGATTGGGTTTAACAGACATATGCTAATACTTATAAAATATCGAATCGCCAAAGACATACCAAATACCAAGAGAGGTCTACACAGCATTCCGCAATAACCTATATGGAACAGGATCCAAACATGAAAAGATATATGTATCAATGAAACAGATTCTGTACACCTAGAACCAACACAGCATTGCAACCAAATTTGCTCTGAGAAAAATAAAAATTAAACTAAGAATATCAACACCAAATAAGAAGACATAAGTTTGAGGGGGTTTGTCCTGGCACATTCCACTCTAATTTGCAACCTACAAACAGGACTTCCAGGAAGGCTCTGTTGCCCTAGTAACCAGAGTTGGGAATATAGAAATGCCGCCGGTTTGTGGCCGTTTCCTGCAACAGCAGCTTTAAACCCAGTGCTATTGGTCACTGCATATTCACAATTACTACAGGGTTGTAAATGACACCTGCCCTCAAAAAATGTCCTGGTGTAGGTAATGGCGAAAAGAATTCAGAACACGGCCAATGTTTTCAAGGAAACAGTTTGAAGAGGTAAGTTTTACTCTTTTCCTGTTAAAAGAAAAAACACCGGACGTGGATAAAAGCTCAATATCGGGAATTATTCGACGCATGCAAATCCAAAGTACAAAAAGGTATCACCACCGAACACTCAAAATGCCATCACTAAAAGGTCTACAAACAATAAATGCTGAAGGGGTTTTAGAGAACTGTGTACCCTCTACTTGCTGGTGGGATGTAAACTGGTAACAGCCAGTAGTGAGAACAGAATGGAGGTGCATTTAAAGGTAAAACTTGATCTACCATATGATCTAGTAGGCCCACTGCTGGCCCTATCCCCTGAGAAGACCAGAATCCGAAAGACACAGGCTGGCAATCCTGCACTGCATCAATATTTAGCAGAGCCAAGGCTTGGAAGCAACCAAAATGTCCATCAACCGATGAATGCACAAAGAAGAAGTGGTCCATGTACACAACGGAATATTCGCCATGGAAAAGAATGAAACACTGCTCTTTCCAGCACCATAGGTGAGCCTAGAGATAATCACAGAACGTGAGGTAAGTCGGAAAGCAGACGACAAATATCCTGTGATATCACTACTAGGTGTTACCTAATTAACTGACACAAGTGAACATATTTCCACAGAGAAGGAGACTCACAGACATAGAGAATAAACTAGGGTTATCTAAACGGAAAGGTGGGAGGAATGGATACATTAAGATTAGGGTTACCATACACATACAAATACATATTAAATACATATATCAAAAAGACCCATCCTATACCCAGGTCGGTCTACTGAACGCTCTGTAATAATTTACATGGGGGCTTCCTTGGTGGGGTGGGGGTTAAGAATCCGCCTGCCAATGCAGGGGACACAGGTTCGATCCCTGGTCCGCGAAGAACCCACATGCTGCAGAGCAATTAAACCCGTGCACCACAACCACTGAGCCTGCGCTCTAGAGGCCACGAGCCACCACTACTGAGCCCACACACCACAACTGCTGAAGCCCACACGCCGAGAACCCGTGCTGTGCAACAAGAGAAGCCACTGCAGTGAGCAGCCCGTGCACCACAACGAAGACTAGCCCCCGCTCACTGCAACTAGAGAAAGCCCACATGCACCAACGAAGACCCAATTCGGCCAATCAATCAATCAATCAATCAATAATATTTATTGCAAAAAATAATAATAATTTACATGGGAAGAGGATCTGTACATGAATAGATACATACAATGTTCAAGTGAACCTGATTGTGTGCACCTAGAACGCACAATATTCTAATCATTACCCCAATTAAAAAAATTAAAACCACTAACAACAATTAATGAGACATCAACTTATTGGGGTTTTTCCTGGCACATTCCATTATAGTTTACAACCTAGGAACTTAAAGGAAGGCTCGGCTGCCCTAGTAACCAGATTTGGGAATGGAGAAATGCTGCCGCCTTGTGGCCTTTTGCCACAGCAGCAGCTTTAAACACAGGGCTTACGGTCACTTAATATTCACAGGAATTGTAGGGCTGTAAATGACACGTGTCCTAAAACAATGTCCTGGGGTAGGTAATGGCCAAAAAAGTTCAAAACACGGGAAATATTTTCAAGAAAACAATTTAAAGAGGTAAGTTTTACTCACTCTTCTATTTAAAAACAAAAGAAGAACATGGATCAAAGCTCAATATCGCGAATTATTGCTTGGATGTAAACCCAAACTACAAAAAGATTTCGCCACCCAATTTTCAAAATGCCATCAGTAAAAATGTCGACAAACAATGAATGCGGACGGGTTTGTGGACAAATGCATACCCACTATGCTGTTGGTTGGAGGTAAACCGGTAACAGGTAATCATGAGAACAGAATGGAGCTGCATTTAAAAGGTAAAAGTTGAGCTACCATATGATGCGGCCGATCCCCTAATGGGCCTACAACCTACAAAGACCAGAATCAGAAACACACCGATAGGCACACATGCAGTGCGGCAATATTTACAATAGCCAAGACATGCAAGCAAACAAAATGTCCATCAACAGATAAATGGACAGAGAAGAAGTGGTATATGTACCGAATGGCATACTAGCCTCGGAAAAAAGTGAACAATCCCGTTTTCATGACTACAGATGAGCCTAGAAATAATCATATTATCTTAAGTAAGTCAAAAGGGAATGACAAATATCTTATGATATCCTTTATAGAGGTTAGCCTAAGATTGCTACCAATGAACATATTTCCACAGAAAAAAGACACTCACAGACTTATAAGACAAACCAACGGTTAACCAAAATGAAAGTTGGGAGGATGGATAAATTAGGATTATGGGGGTAACATACATATACTAATGTATGTTCAATGTATATGAACATATGACATATACACTATATGAATTATGTGATCACCAATACATATAAAATACATAATGACCAAACACCTGCCAAATACCAAGGGAGGTCTACTCAACACTCTGTAATAACATACATGGTAAGAGGATCCGAAGATGAACAGATATATGTATGAATAATTGACCAGATTCTGTACAGCCAGACAATCACAACACTCTATTCAAATTGACTTCGATAAGAATTAGAAATTACATTTAAAAAACACACCTAAGTAAGGAGACATAAACTTCTGGGGGTTTGTCCGAGCACATTCCAGTCGAATTTACAACCGAGGAACACGACGTCCAGGAAGACTCCGTTGCCCTAGTAACAAGAGTTGAGAACGTAGAAATGCTGCCGCCTTGTGGCTGTTTCCCACAACAGCAGCTGTAAACATAGTGCTAATGGTCCCTTAACATTCACAAGGACTGCCGGGCTGTAAATGACACCTGCCCTCAGAAAAGGCCCTGGGGTAGGGAATAGCCAAGAAAATTCAACACATGACAAATTTTTCAAGCAGTCAATATGAAGAGGGAAGTTGTACTCACTCTTTAAAAAGAAAAAGGAAAAGAAAACAAAAGACATGCCTAAAGCTCAGTATAAGGAATTGTTAGATGCATGCAAATCCAACCTCCAAAAAGGTTTCAGCTCACACCAGTCAAATGACCATCAGCAAAAAGTCTACAAACTATAAATGCTGAAGGGGTTTTAGAGAACTGTGTACCTTCTAGCTGCTGGTGGGATGAAGAGTGGTAACAGCACAAACGACAACACAATGGAGGTGGTTTAAAAGGTAAAAATTGAGCTACCATATGATCCGGCAAGGCACCTTCTGGGCCTATAACCTAAGACCACCAGAATCGGAAAGACAGAGGCAGGCAAATGTGCACTGCAGCAATATTTAAATAGCCAAGACACGGGAGCAAAAAAAAGGTCCCGAAACAGATGAATGGACAAAGAAGAAGTGGTATATGTACTGAATGGAATATTAGCCACGAAAAAAATAAAACAATGCCATTTGCAGCACCACGGATGAGCCTAGAGATAATCACACAACGTGAAGTAAGTCAGAATGCGAAAGACAAATGTCCTATGATATCACTTATGTTATCTGAAAATTCATAAAAATGAACAAATTTCCATAGAGAAAGACAATCTCAGACTGAGAAGGCAAACTTATGGTTGAGCCAATGAAAAGGTGTGAGGAGTGGATAAATTAGGATATTCGGGTTAACAAACATATACTAATACCTATAAAATATATAATCACCAAAGACCTATGGAATACCTACAGTGGGCTACTCAACACTCTGTAATAACCTACATGGAAAAGGATACAAAGATCAATAGATATATGTATATGTGTAAACGAACAAGATTCTGCACACCTAGCACAAACGACATGTTTCAATCAAATTGGCTCCGATAAAAACTAAAAATTAAAGACACAAACAAGAATTAAGGAGGCTAAAACTTCTGGGGCTCTGTCCTGGCACATTCCACTCTAATCTGCAACGTAAAATCACAACTTCCAGGAAGGTTCTGTTACCTTAGCAAGCAGAGTTGGTAACGTACAAATGGTGCCACCCAACGCCGCTTCCTCAAACGGCAGCTTTAAATCCACTACTAATGGTCACTAATATTCACAAGGACCGCAGGGGTGTAAATGACACATGCCCTCAAAAAATGTCCTGGAGTAGGGAAGGGCCAAAGAAATTCAAAACACGGCAAATTTTTCAAGAGGGCAATTTGAAGTTGTAAGTTTAACTCAATCTTAAAAAAAATAAAAGGGATATTGATGAAAGCTCAACATCAGGAATTATTAGACGCATGCAAATGCAAGCCACACAAAGTTGTCACCTCACACTAGTCAGAATGACCATCAGCAAAAAGTCTACAAACAAGAGATGTTGAAGAAGTTGTGGAGAATAGCATAGCCTATAGCTCTAAGTGGGATGTGAAGTGGTAACAGCCAATAATAGGAACAGAATGGCAGTGCGTTGAAAAGGTAAACATTGAGTTACCATATGGTCCGGAAGGCTCACTGTTGGGCCTGGCACCTGTGAAGACCAGAATCCAAACGACACAGATGGAACATCGTGTACTGCAGCAGTATTTACCATAGCCAAGACATGGAAGCAACAAAAATGGCCATCACCAGATGAATGGACGAAAGAGAGGTCCGTGTACACAATGGAATATCACACACAGAAAAGAATTGAAACAATGCCGTTTGCAGCACCATAGACGACGCTACAAATAATCATACAACTTGAAGTAAGTCAGAAAGCGAGAGACACATATCCTATGATATCACGTATAGGTGTTATGTAAAAATTGATATTAATGAACTTCTTTCCACAGAGAAGGACACTCACATATTCAGAAAACAAACTTGTGGTTAACCAAATGGAAAGGTGTGAGGAACGTATAACGGAGGAGATTGGGTTTAACAGACATATGCTAATACTTATAAAATATCGAATCGCCAAAGACATACCAAATACCAAGAGAGGTCTACACAGCATTCCGCAATAACCTATATGGAACAGGATCCAAACATGAAAAGATATATGTATCAATGAAACAGATTCTGTACACCTAGAACCAACACAGCATTGCAACCAAATTTGCTCTGAGAAAAATAAAAATTAAACTAAGAATATCAACACCAAATAAGAAGACATAAGTTTGAGGGGGTTTGTCCTGGCACATTCCACTCTAATTTGCAACCTACAAACAGGACTTCCAGGAAGGCTCTGTTGCCCTAGTAACCAGAGTTGGGAATATAGAAATGCCGCCGGTTTGTGGCCGTTTCCTGCAACAGCAGCTTTAAACCCAGTGCTATTGGTCACTGCATATTCACAATTACTACAGGGTTGTAAATGACACCTGCCCTCAAAAAATGTCCTGGTGTAGGTAATGGCGAAAAGAATTCAGAACACGGCCAATGTTTTCAAGGAAACAGTTTGAAGAGGTAAGTTTTACTCTTTTCCTGTTAAAAGAAAAAACACCGGACGTGGATAAAAGCTCAATATCGGGAATTATTCGACGCATGCAAATCCAAAGTACAAAAAGGTATCACCACCGAACACTCAAAATGCCATCACTAAAAGGTCTACAAACAATAAATGCTGAAGGGGTTTTAGAGAACTGTGTACCCTCTACTTGCTGGTGGGATGTAAACTGGTAACAGCCAGTAGTGAGAACAGAATGGAGGTGCATTTAAAGGTAAAACTTGATCTACCATATGATCTAGTAGGCCCACTGCTGGCCCTATCCCCTGAGAAGACCAGAATCCGAAAGACACAGGCTGGCAATCCTGCACTGCATCAATATTTAGCAGAGCCAAGGCTTGGAAGCAACCAAAATGTCCATCAACCGATGAATGCACAAAGAAGAAGTGGTCCATGTACACAACGGAATATTCGCCATGGAAAAGAATGAAACACTGCTCTTTCCAGCACCATAGGTGAGCCTAGAGATAATCACAGAACGTGAGGTAAGTCGGAAAGCAGACGACAAATATCCTGTGATATCACTACTAGGTGTTACCTAATTAACTGACACAAGTGAACATATTTCCACAGAGAAGGAGACTCACAGACATAGAGAATAAACTAGGGTTATCTAAACGGAAAGGTGGGAGGAATGGATACATTAAGATTAGGGTTACCATACACATACAAATACATATTAAATACATATATCAAAAAGACCCATCCTATACCCAGGTCGGTCTACTGAACGCTCTGTAATAATTTACATGGGGGCTTCCTTGGTGGGGTGGGGGTTAAGAATCCGCCTGCCAATGCAGGGGACACAGGTTCGATCCCTGGTCCGCGAAGAACCCACATGCTGCAGAGCAATTAAACCCGTGCACCACAACCACTGAGCCTGCGCTCTAGAGGCCACGAGCCACCACTAGTGAGCCCACACGCCACAACTGCTGAAGCCCACACGCCGAGAACCCGTGCTGTGCAACAAGAGAAGCCACTGCAGTGAGCAGCCCGTGCACCACAACGAAGACTAGCCCCCGCTCACTGCAACTAGAGAAAGCCCACATGCAGCAACGAAGACCCAATTCGGCCAATCAATCAATCAATCAATCAATAATATTTATTGCAAAAAATAATAATAATTTACATGGGAAGAGGATCTGTACATGAATAGATACATACAATGTTCAAGTGAACCTGATTGTGTGCACCTAGAACGCACAATATTCTAATCATTACCCCAATTAAAAAAATTAAAACCACTAACAACAATTAATGAGACATCAACTTATTGGGGTTTTTCCTGGCACATTCCATTATAGTTTACAACCTAGGAACTTAAAGGAAGGCTCGGCTGCCCTAGTAACCAGATTTGGGAATGGAGACATGCTGCCGCCTTGTGGCCTTTTGCCACAGCAGCAGCTTTAAACACAGGGCTTACGGTCACTTAATATTCACAGGAATTGTAGGGCTGTAAATGACACGTGTCCTAAAACAATGTCCTGGGGTAGGTAATGGCCAAAAAAGTTCAAAACACGGGAAATATTTTCAAGGAAACAATTTAAAGAGGTAAGTTTTACTCACTCTTCTATTTAAAAACAAAAGAAGAACATGGATCAAAGCTCAATATCGCGAATTATTGCTTGGATGTAAACCCAAACTACAAAAAGATTTCGCCACCCAATTTTCAAAATGCCATCAGTAAAAATGTCGACAAACAATGAATGCGGACGGGTTTGTGGACAAATGCATACCCACTATGCTGTTGGTTGGAGGTAAACCGGTAACAGGTAATCATGAGAACAGAATGGAGCTGCATTTAAAAGGTAAAAGTTGAGCTACCATATGATGCGGCCGATCCCCTAATGGGCCTACAACCTACAAAGACCAGAATCAGAAACACACCGATAGGCACACATGCAGTGCGGCAATATTTACAATAGCCAAGACATGCAAGCAAACAAAATGTCCATCAACAGATAAATGGACAGAGAAGAAGTGGTATATGTACCGAATGGCATACTAGCCTCGGAAAAAAGTGAACAATCCCGTTTTCATGACTACAGATGAGCCTAGAAATAATCATATTATCTTAAGTAAGTCAAAAGGGAATGACAAATATCTTATGATATCCTTTATAGAGGTTAGCCTAAGATTGCTACCAATGAACATATTTCCACAGAAAAAAGACACTCACAGACTTATAAGACAAACCAACGGTTAACCAAAATGAAAGTTGGGAGGATGGATAAATTAGGATTATGGGGGTAACATACATATACTAATGTATGTTCAATGTATATGAACATATGACATATACACTATATGAATTATGTGATCACCAATACATATAAAATACATAATGACCAAACACCTGCCAAATACCAAGGGAGGTCTACTCAACACTCTGTAATAACATACATGGTAAGAGGATCCGAAGATGAACAGATATATGTATGAATAATTGACCAGATTCTGTACAGCCAGACAATCACAACACTCTATTCAAATTGACTTCGATAAGAATTAGAAATTACATTTAAAAAACACACCTAAGTAAGGAGACATAAACTTCTGGGGGTTTGTCCGAGCACATTCCAGTCGAATTTACAACCGAGGAACACGACGTCCAGGAAGACTCCGTTGCCCTAGTAACAAGAGTTGAGAACGTAGAAATGCTGCCGCCTTGTGGCTGTTTCCCACAACAGCAGCTGTAAACATAGTGCTAATGGTCCCTTAACATTCACAAGGACTGCCGGGCTGTAAATGACACCTGCCCTCAGAAAAGGCCCTGGGGTAGGGAATAGCCAAGAAAATTCAACACATGACAAATTTTTCAAGCAGTCAATATGAAGAGGGAAGTTGTACTCACTCTTTAAAAAGAAAAAGGAAAAGAAAACAAAAGACATGCCTAAAGCTCAGTATAAGGAATTGTTAGATGCATGCAAATCCAACCTCCAAAAAGGTTTCAGCTCACACCAGTCAAATGACCATCAGCAAAAAGTCTACAAACTATAAATGCTGAAGGGGTTTTAGAGAACTGTGTACCTTCTAGCTGCTGGTGGGATGAAGAGTGGTAACAGCACAAACGACAACAGAATGGAGGTGGTTTAAAAGGTAAAAATTGAGCTACCATATGATCCGGCAAGGCACCTTCTGGGCCTATAACCTAAGACCACCAGAATCGGAAAGACAGAGGCAGGCAAATGTGCACTGCAGCAATATTTAAATAGCCAAGACATGGGAGCAAAAAAAAGGTCCCGAAACAGATGAATGGACAAAGAAGAAGTGGTATATGTACTGAATGGAATATTAGCCACGAAAAAAATAAAACAATGCCATTTGCAGCACCACGGATGAGCCTAGAGATAATCACACAACGTGAAGTAAGTCAGAATGCGAAAGACAAATGTCCTATGATATCACTTATGTTATCTGAAAATTCATAAAAATGAACAAATTTCCATAGAGAAAGACAATCTCAGACTGAGAAGGCAAACTTATGGTTGAGCCAATGAAAAGGTGTGAGGAGTGGATAAATTAGGATATTCGGGTTAACAAACATATACTAATACCTATAAAATATATAATCACCAAAGACCTATGGAATACCTACAGTGGGCTACTCAACACTCTGTAATAACCTACATGGAAAAGGATACAAAGATCAATAGATATATGTATATGTGTAAACGAACAAGATTCTGCACACCTAGCACAAACGACATGTTTCAATCAAATTGGCTCCGATAAAAACTAAAAATTAAAGACACAAACAAGAATTAAGGAGGCTAAAACTTCTGGGGCTCTGTCCTGGCACATTCCACTCTAATCTGCAACGTAAAATCACAACTTCCAGGAAGGTTCTGTTACCTTAGCAAGCAGAGTTGGTAACGTACAAATGGTGCCACCCAACGCCGCTTCCTCAAACGGCAGCTTTAAATCCACTACTAATGGTCACTAATATTCACAAGGACCGCAGGGGTGTAAATGACACATGCCCTCAAAAAATGTCCTGGAGTAGGGAAGGGCCAAAGAAATTCAAAACACGGCAAATTTTTCAAGAGGGCAATTTGAAGTTGTAAGTTTAACTCAATCTTAAAAAAAATAAAAGGGATATTGATGAAAGCTCAACATCAGGAATTATTAGACGCATGCAAATGCAAGCCACACAAAGTTGTCACCTCACACTAGTCAGAATGACCATCAGCAAAAAGTCTACAAACAAGAGATGTTGAAGAAGTTGTGGAGAATAGCATAGCCTATAGCTCTAAGTGGGATGTGAAGTGGTAACAGCCAATAATAGGAACAGAATGGCAGTGCGTTGAAAAGGTAAACATTGAGTTACCATATGGTCCGGAAGGCTCACTGTTGGGCCTGGCACCTGTGAAGACCAGAATCCAAACGACACAGATGGAACATCGTGTACTGCAGCAGTATTTACCATAGCCAAGACATGGAAGCAACAAAAATGGCCATCACCAGATGAATGGACGAAAGAGAGGTCCGTGTACACAATGGAATATCACACACAGAAAAGAATTGAAACAATGCCGTTTGCAGCACCATAGACGACGCTACAAATAATCATACAACTTGAAGTAAGTCAGAAAGCGAGAGACACATATCCTATGATATCACGTATAGGTGTTATGTAAAAATTGATATTAATGAACTTCTTTCCACAGAGAAGGACACTCACATATTCAGAAAACAAACTTGTGGTTAACCAAATGGAAAGGTGTGAGGAACGTATAACGGAGGAGATTGGGTTTAACAGACATATGCTAATACTTATAAAATATCGAATCGCCAAAGACATACCAAATACCAAGAGAGGTCTACACAGCATTCTGCAATAACCTATATGGAACAGGATCCAAACATGAAAAGATATATGTATCAATGAAACAGATTCTGTACACCTAGAACCAACACAGCATTGCAACCAAATTTGCTCTGAGAAAAATAAAAATTAAACTAAGAATATCAACACCAAATAAGAAGACATAAGTTTGAGGGGGTTTGTCCTGGCACATTCCACTCTAATTTGCAACCTACAAACAGGACTTCCAGGAAGGCTCTGTTGCCCTAGTAACCAGAGTTGGGAATATAGAAATGCCGCCGGTTTGTGGCCGTTTCCTGCAACAGCAGCTTTAAACCCAGTGCTATTGGTCACTGCATATTCACAATTACTACAGGGTTGTAAATGACACCTGCCCTCAAAAAATGTCCTGGTGTAGGTAATGGCGAAAAGAATTCAGAACACGGCCAATGTTTTCAAGGAAACAGTTTGAAGAGGTAAGTTTTACTCTTTTCCTGTTAAAAGAAAAAACACCGGACGTGGATAAAAGCTCAATATCGGGAATTATTCGACGCATGCAAATCCAAAGTACAAAAAGGTATCACCACCGAACACTCAAAATGCCATCACTAAAAGGTCTACAAACAATAAATGCTGAAGGGGTTTTAGAGAACTGTGTACCCTCTACTTGCTGGTGGGATGTAAACTGGTAACAGCCAGTAGTGAGAACAGAATGGAGGTGCATTTAAAGGTAAAACTTGATCTACCATATGATCTAGTAGGCCCACTGCTGGCCCTATCCCCTGAGAAGACCAGAATCCGAAAGACACAGGCTGGCAATCCTGCACTGCATCAATATTTAGCAGAGCCAAGGCTTGGAAGCAACCAAAATGTCCATCAACCGATGAATGCACAAAGAAGAAGTGGTCCATGTACACAACGGAATATTCGCCATGGAAAAGAATGAAACACTGCTCTTTCCAGCACCATAGGTGAGCCTAGAGATAATCACAGAACGTGAGGTAAGTCGGAAAGCAGACGACAAATATCCTGTGATATCACTACTAGGTGTTACCTAATTAACTGACACAAGTGAACATATTTCCACAGAGAAGGAGACTCACAGACATAGAGAATAAACTAGGGTTATCTAAACGGAAAGGTGGGAGGAATGGATACATTAAGATTAGGGTTACCATACACATACAAATACATATTAAATACATATATCAAAAAGACCCATCCTATACCCAGGTCGGTCTACTGAACGCTCTGTAATAATTTACATGGGGGCTTCCTTGGTGGGGTGGGGGTTAAGAATCCGCCTGCCAATGCAGGGGACACAGGTTCGATCCCTGGTCCGCGAAGAACCCACATGCTGCAGAGCAATTAAACCCGTGCACCACAACCACTGAGCCTGCGCTCTAGAGGCCACGAGCCACCACTAGTGAGCCCACACGCCACAACTGCTGAAGCCCACACGCCGAGAACCCGTGCTGTGCAACAAGAGAAGCCACTGCAGTGAGCAGCCCGTGCACCACAACGAAGACTAGCCCCCGCTCACTGCAACTAGAGAAAGCCCACATGCAGCAACGAAGACCCAATTCGGCCAATCAATCAATCAATCAATCAATAATATTTATTGCAAAAAATAATAATAATTTACATGGGAAGAGGATCTGTACATGAATAGATACATACAATGTTCAAGTGAACCTGATTGTGTGCACCTAGAACGCACAATATTCTAATCATTACCCCAATTAAAAAAATTAAAACCACTAACAACAATTAATGAGACATCAACTTATTGGGGTTTTTCCTGGCACATTCCATTATAGTTTACAACCTAGGAACTTAAAGGAAGGCTCGGCTGCCCTAGTAACCAGATTTGGGAATGGAGACATGCTGCCGCCTTGTGGCCTTTTGCCACAGCAGCAGCTTTAAACACAGGGCTTACGGTCACTTAATATTCACAGGAATTGTAGGGCTGTAAATGACACGTGTCCTAAAACAATGTCCTGGGGTAGGTAATGGCCAAAAAAGTTCAAAACACGGGAAATATTTTCAAGGAAACAATTTAAAGAGGTAAGTTTTACTCACTCTTCTATTTAAAAACAAAAGAAGAACATGGATCAAAGCTCAATATCGCGAATTATTGCTTGGATGTAAACCCAAACTACAAAAAGATTTCGCCACCCAATTTTCAAAATGCCATCAGTAAAAATGTCGACAAACAATGAATGCGGACGGGTTTGTGGACAAATGCATACCCACTATGCTGTTGGTTGGAGGTAAACCGGTAACAGGTAATCATGAGAACAGAATGGAGCTGCATTTAAAAGGTAAAAGTTGAGCTACCATATGATGCGGCCGATCCCCTAATGGGCCTACAACCTACAAAGACCAGAATCAGAAACACACCGATAGGCACACATGCAGTGCGGCAATATTTACAATAGCCAAGACATGCAAGCAAACAAAATGTCCATCAACAGATAAATGGACAGAGAAGAAGTGGTATATGTACCGAATGGCATACTAGCCTCGGAAAAAAGTGAACAATCCCGTTTTCATGACTACAGATGAGCCTAGAAATAATCATATTATCTTAAGTAAGTCAAAAGGGAATGACAAATATCTTATGATATCCTTTATAGAGGTTAGCCTAAGATTGCTACCAATGAACATATTTCCACAGAAAAAAGACACTCACAGACTTATAAGACAAACCAACGGTTAACCAAAATGAAAGTTGGGAGGATGGATAAATTAGGATTATGGGGGTAACATACATATACTAATGTATGTTCAATGTATATGAACATATGACATATACACTATATGAATTATGTGATCACCAATACATATAAAATACATAATGACCAAACACCTGCCAAATACCAAGGGAGGTCTACTCAACACTCTGTAATAACATACATGGTAAGAGGATCCGAAGATGAACAGATATATGTATGAATAATTGACCAGATTCTGTACAGCCAGACAATCACAACACTCTATTCAAATTGACTTCGATAAGAATTAGAAATTACATTTAAAAAACACACCTAAGTAAGGAGACATAAACTTCTGGGGGTTTGTCCGAGCACATTCCAGTCGAATTTACAACCGAGGAACACGACGTCCAGGAAGACTCCGTTGCCCTAGTAACAAGAGTTGAGAACGTAGAAATGCTGCCGCCTTGTGGCTGTTTCCCACAACAGCAGCTGTAAACATAGTGCTAATGGTCCCTTAACATTCACAAGGACTGCCGGGCTGTAAATGACACCTGCCCTCAGAAAAGGCCCTGGGGTAGGGAATAGCCAAGAAAATTCAACACATGACAAATTTTTCAAGCAGTCAATATGAAGAGGGAAGTTGTACTCACTCTTTAAAAAGAAAAAGGAAAAGAAAACAAAAGACATGCCTAAAGCTCAGTATAAGGAATTGTTAGATGCATGCAAATCCAACCTCCAAAAAGGTTTCAGCTCACACCAGTCAAATGACCATCAGCAAAAAGTCTACAAACTATAAATGCTGAAGGGGTTTTAGAGAACTGTGTACCTTCTAGCTGCTGGTGGGATGAAGAGTGGTAACAGCACAAACGACAACACAATGGAGGTGGTTTAAAAGGTAAAAATTGAGCTACCATATGATCCGGCAAGGCACCTTCTGGGCCTATAACCTAAGACCACCAGAATCGGAAAGACAGAGGCAGGCAAATGTGCACTGCAGCAATATTTAAATAGCCAAGACACGGGAGCAAAAAAAAGGTCCCGAAACAGATGAATGGACAAAGAAGAAGTGGTATATGTACTGAATGGAATATTAGCCACGAAAAAAATAAAACAATGCCATTTGCAGCACCACGGATGAGCCTAGAGATAATCACACAACGTGAAGTAAGTCAGAATGCGAAAGACAAATGTCCTATGATATCACTTATGTTATCTGAAAATTCATAAAAATGAACAAATTTCCATAGAGAAAGACAATCTCAGACTGAGAAGGCAAACTTATGGTTGAGCCAATGAAAAGGTGTGAGGAGTGGATAAATTAGGATATTCGGGTTAACAAACATATACTAATACCTATAAAATATATAATCACCAAAGACCTATGGAATACCTACAGTGGGCTACTCAACACTCTGTAATAACCTACATGGAAAAGGATACAAAGATCAATAGATATATGTATATGTGTAAACGAACAAGATTCTGCACACCTAGCACAAACGACATGTTTCAATCAAATTGGCTCCGATAAAAACTAAAAATTAAAGACACAAACAAGAATTAAGGAGGCTAAAACTTCTGGGGCTCTGTCCTGGCACATTCCACTCTAATCTGCAACGTAAAATCACAACTTCCAGGAAGGTTCTGTTACCTTAGCAAGCAGAGTTGGTAACGTACAAATGGTGCCACCCAACGCCGCTTCCTCAAACGGCAGCTTTAAATCCACTACTAATGGTCACTAATATTCACAAGGACCGCAGGGGTGTAAATGACACATGCCCTCAAAAAATGTCCTGGAGTAGGGAAGGGCCAAAGAAATTCAAAACACGGCAAATTTTTCAAGAGGGCAATTTGAAGTTGTAAGTTTAACTCAATCTTAAAAAAAATAAAAGGGATATTGATGAAAGCTCAACATCAGGAATTATTAGACGCATGCAAATGCAAGCCACACAAAGTTGTCACCTCACACTAGTCAGAATGACCATCAGCAAAAAGTCTACAAACAAGAGATGTTGAAGAAGTTGTGGAGAATAGCATAGCCTATAGCTCTAAGTGGGATGTGAAGTGGTAACAGCCAATAATAGGAACAGAATGGCAGTGCGTTGAAAAGGTAAACATTGAGTTACCATATGGTCCGGAAGGCTCACTGTTGGGCCTGGCACCTGTGAAGACCAGAATCCAAACGACACAGATGGAACATCGTGTACTGCAGCAGTATTTACCATAGCCAAGACATGGAAGCAACAAAAATGGCCATCACCAGATGAATGGACGAAAGAGAGGTCCGTGTACACAATGGAATATCACACACAGAAAAGAATTGAAACAATGCCGTTTGCAGCACCATAGACGACGCTACAAATAATCATACAACTTGAAGTAAGTCAGAAAGCGAGAGACACATATCCTATGATATCACGTATAGGTGTTATGTAAAAATTGATATTAATGAACTTCTTTCCACAGAGAAGGACACTCACATATTCAGAAAACAAACTTGTGGTTAACCAAATGGAAAGGTGTGAGGAACGTATAACGGAGGAGATTGGGTTTAACAGACATATGCTAATACTTATAAAATATCGAATCGCCAAAGACATACCAAATACCAAGAGAGGTCTACACAGCATTCTGCAATAACCTATATGGAACAGGATCCAAACATGAAAAGATATATGTATCAATGAAACAGATTCTGTACACCTAGAACCAACACAGCATTGCAACCAAATTTGCTCTGAGAAAAATAAAAATTAAACTAAGAATATCAACACCAAATAAGAAGACATAAGTTTGAGGGGGTTTGTCCTGGCACATTCCACTCTAATTTGCAACCTACAAACAGGACTTCCAGGAAGGCTCTGTTGCCCTAGTAACCAGAGTTGGGAATATAGAAATGCCGCCGGTTTGTGGCCGTTTCCTGCAACAGCAGCTTTAAACCCAGTGCTATTGGTCACTGCATATTCACAATTACTACAGGGTTGTAAATGACACCTGCCCTCAAAAAATGTCCTGGTGTAGGTAATGGCGAAAAGAATTCAGAACACGGCCAATGTTTTCAAGGAAACAGTTTGAAGAGGTAAGTTTTACTCTTTTCCTGTTAAAAGAAAAAACACCGGACGTGGATAAAAGCTCAATATCGGGAATTATTCGACGCATGCAAATCCAAAGTACAAAAAGGTATCACCACCGAACACTCAAAATGCCATCACTAAAAGGTCTACAAACAATAAATGCTGAAGGGGTTTTAGAGAACTGTGTACCCTCTACTTGCTGGTGGGATGTAAACTGGTAACAGCCAGTAGTGAGAACAGAATGGAGGTGCATTTAAAGGTAAAACTTGATCTACCATATGATCTAGTAGGCCCACTGCTGGCCCTATCCCCTGAGAAGACCAGAATCCGAAAGACACAGGCTGGCAATCCTGCACTGCATCAATATTTAGCAGAGCCAAGGCTTGGAAGCAACCAAAATGTCCATCAACCGATGAATGCACAAAGAAGAAGTGGTCCATGTACACAACGGAATATTCGCCATGGAAAAGAATGAAACACTGCTCTTTCCAGCACCATAGGTGAGCCTAGAGATAATCACAGAACGTGAGGTAAGTCGGAAAGCAGACGACAAATATCCTGTGATATCACTACTAGGTGTTACCTAATTAACTGACACAAGTGAACATATTTCCACAGAGAAGGAGACTCACAGACATAGAGAATAAACTAGGGTTATCTAAACGGAAAGGTGGGAGGAATGGATACATTAAGATTAGGGTTACCATACACATACAAATACATATTAAATACATATATCAAAAAGACCCATCCTATACCCAGGTCGGTCTACTGAACGCTCTGTAATAATTTACATGGGGGCTTCCTTGGTGGGGTGGGGGTTAAGAATCCGCCTGCCAATGCAGGGGACACAGGTTCGATCCCTGGTCCGCGAAGAACCCACATGCTGCAGAGCAATTAAACCCGTGCACCACAACCACTGAGCCTGCGCTCTAGAGGCCACGAGCCACCACTACTGAGCCCACACGCCACAACTGCTGAAGCCCACACGCCGAGAACCCGTGCTGTGCAACAAGAGAAGCCACTGCAGTGAGCAGCCCGTGCACCACAATGAAGACTAGCCCCCGCTCACTGCAACTAGAGAAAGCCCACATGCAGCAACGAAGACCCAATTCGGCCAATCAATCAATCAATCAATCAATAATATTTATTGCAAAAAATAATAATAATTTACATGGGAAGAGGATCTGTACATGAATAGATACATACAATGTTCAAGTGAACCTGATTGTGTGCACCTAGAACGCACAATATTCTAATCATTACCCCAATTAAAAAAATTAAAACCACTAACAACAATTAATGAGACATCAACTTATTGGGGTTTTTCCTGGCACATTCCATTATAGTTTACAACCTAGGAACTTAAAGGAAGGCTCGGCTGCCCTAGTAACCAGATTTGGGAATGGAGACATGCTGCCGCCTTGTGGCCTTTTGCCACAGCAGCAGCTTTAAACACAGGGCTTACGGTCACTTAATATTCACAGGAATTGTAGGGCTGTAAATGACACGTGTCCTAAAACAATGTCCTGGGGTAGGTAATGGCCAAAAAAGTTCAAAACACGGGAAATATTTTCAAGAAAACAATTTAAAGAGGTAAGTTTTACTCACTCTTCTATTTAAAAACAAAAGAAGAACATGGATCAAAGCTCAATATCGCGAATTATTGCTTGGATGTAAACCCAAACTACAAAAAGATTTCGCCACCCAATTTTCAAAATGCCATCAGTAAAAATGTCGACAAACAATGAATGCGGACGGGTTTGTGGACAAATGCATACCCACTATGCTGTTGGTTGGAGGTAAACCGGTAACAGGTAATCATGAGAACAGAATGGAGCTGCATTTAAAAGGTAAAAGTTGAGCTACCATATGATGCGGCCGATCCCCTAATGGGCCTACAACCTACAAAGACCAGAATCAGAAACACACCGATAGGCACACATGCAGTGCGGCAATATTTACAATAGCCAAGACATGCAAGCAAACAAAATGTCCATCAACAGATAAATGGACAGAGAAGAAGTGGTATATGTACCGAATGGCATACTAGCCTCGGAAAAAAGTGAACAATCCCGTTTTCATGACTACAGATGAGCCTAGAAATAATCATATTATCTTAAGTAAGTCAAAAGGGAATGACAAATATCTTATGATATCCTTTATAGAGGTTAGCCTAAGATTGCTACCAATGAACATATTTCCACAGAAAAAAGACACTCACAGACTTATAAGACAAACCAACGGTTAACCAAAATGAAAGTTGGGAGGATGGATAAATTAGGATTATGGGGGTAACATACATATACTCATGTATGTTCAATGTATATGAACATATGACATATACACTATATGAATTATGTGATCACCAATACATATAAAATACATAATGACCAAACACCTGCCAAATACCAAGGGAGGTCTACTCAACACTCTGTAATAACATACATGGTAAGAGGATCCGAAGATGAACAGATATATGTATGAATAATTGACCAGATTCTGTACAGCCAGACAATCACAACACTCTATTCAAATTGACTTCGATAAGAATTAGAAATTACATTTAAAAAACACACCTAAGTAAGGAGACATAAACTTCTGGGGGTTTGTCCGAGCACATTCCAGTCGAATTTACAACCGAGGAACACGACGTCCAGGAAGACTCCGTTGCCCTAGTAACAAGAGTTGAGAACGTAGAAATGCTGCCGCCTTGTGGCTGTTTCCCACAACAGCAGCTGTAAACATAGTGCTAATGGTCCCTTAACATTCACAAGGACTGCCGGGCTGTAAATGACACCTGCCCTCAGAAAAGGCCCTGGGGTAGGGAATAGCCAAGAAAATTCAACACATGACAAATTTTTCAAGCAGTCAATATGAAGAGGGAAGTTGTACTCACTCTTTAAAAAGAAAAAGGAAAAGAAAACAAAAGACATGCCTAAAGCTCAGTATAAGGAATTGTTAGATGCATGCAAATCCAACCTCCAAAAAGGTTTCAGCTCACACCAGTCAAATGACCATCAGCAAAAAGTCTACAAACTATAAATGCTGAAGGGGTTTCAGAGAACTGTGTACCTTCTAGCTGCTGGTGGGATGAAGAGTGGTAACAGCACTAACGACAACAGAATGGAGGTGGTTTAAAAGGTAAAAATTGAGCTACCATATGATCCGGCAAGGCACCTTCTGGGCCTATAACCTAAGACCACCAGAATCGGAAAGACAGAGGCAGGCAAATGTGCACTGCAGCAATATTTAAATAGCCAAGACACGGGAGCAAAAAAAAGGTCCCGAAACAGATGAATGGACAAAGAAGAAGTGGTATATGTACTGAATGGAATATTAGCCACGAAAAAAATAAAACAATGCCATTTGCAGCACCACGGATGAGCCTAGAGATAATCACACAACGTGAAGTAAGTCAGAATGCGAAAGACAAATGTCCTATGATATCACTTATGTTATCTGAAAATTCATAAAAATGAACAAATTTCCATAGAGAAAGACAATCTCAGACTGAGAAGGCAAACTTATGGTTGAGCCAATGAAAAGGTGTGAGGAGTGGATAAATTAGGATATTCGGGTTAACAAACATATACTAATACCTATAAAATATTTAATCACCAAAGACCTATGGAATACCTACAGTGGGCTACTCAACACTCTGTAATAACCTACATGGAAAAGGATACAAAGATCAATAGATATATGTATATGTGTAAACGAACAAGATTCTGCACACCTAGCACAAACGACATGTTTCAATCAAATTGGCTCCGATAAAAACTAAAAATTAAAGACACAAACAAGAATTAAGGAGGCTAAAACTTCTGGGGCTCTGTCCTGGCACATTCCACTCTAATCTGCAACGTAAAATCACAACTTCCAGGAAGGTTCTGTTACCTTAGCAAGCAGAGTTGGTAACGTACAAATGGTGCCACCCAACGCCGCTTCCTCAAACGGCAGCTTTAAATCCACTACTAATGGTCACTAATATTCACAAGGACCGCAGGGGTGTAAATGACACATGCCCTCAAAAAATGTCCTGGAGTAGGGAAGGGCCAAAGAAATTCAAAACACGGCAAATTTTTCAAGAGGGCAATTTGAAGTTGTAAGTTTAACTCAATCTTAAAAAAAATAAAAGGGATATTGATGAAAGCTCAACATCAGGAATTATCAGACGCATGCAAATGCAAGCCACACAAAGTTGTCACCTCACACTAGTCAGAATGACCATCAGCAAAAAGTCTACAAACAAGAGATGTTGAAGAAGTTGTGGAGAATAGCATAGCCTATAGCTCTAAGTGGGATGTGAAGTGGTAACAGCCAATAATAGGAACAGAATGGCAGTGCGTTGAAAAGGTAAACATTGAGTTACCATATGGTCCGGAAGGCTCACTGTTGGGCCTGGCACCTGTGAAGACCAGAATCCAAACGACACAGATGGAACATCGTGTACTGCAGCAGTATTTACCATAGCCAAGACATGGAAGCAACAAAAATGGCCATCACCAGATGAATGGACGAAAGAGAGGTCCGTGTACACAATGGAATATCACACACAGAAAAGAATTGAAACAATGCCGTTTGCAGCACCATAGATGACGCTACAAATAATCATACAACTTGAAGTAAGTCAGAAAGCGAGAGACACATATCCTATGATATCACGTATAGGTGTTATGTAAAAATTGATATTAATGAACTTCTTTCCACAGAGAAGGACACTCACATATTCAGAAAACAAACTTGTGGTTAACCAAATGGAAAGGTGTGAGGAACGTATAACGGAGGAGATTGGGTTTAACAGACATATGCTAATACTTATAAAATATCGAATCGCCAAAGACATACCAAATACCAAGAGAGGTCTACACAGCATTCCGCAATAACCTATATGGAACAGGATCCAAACATGAAAAGATATATGTATCAATGAAACAGATTCTGTACACCTAGAACCAACACAGCATTGCAACCAAATTTGCTCTGAGAAAAATAAAAATTAAACTAAGAATATCAACACCAAATAAGAAGACATAAGTTTGAGGGGGTTTGTCCTGGCACATTCCACTCTAATTTGCAACCTACAAACAGGACTTCCAGGAAGGCTCTGTTGCCCTAGTAACCAGAGTTGGGAATATAGAAATGCCGCCGGTTTGTGGCCGTTTCCTGCAACAGCAGCTTTAAACCCAGTGCTATTGGTCACTGCATATTCACAATTACTACAGGGTTGTAAATGACACCTGCCCTCAAAAAATGTCCTGGTGTAGGTAATGGCGAAAAGAATTCAGAACACGGCCAATGTTTTCAAGGAAACAGTTTGAAGAGGTAAGTTTTACTCTTTTCCTGTTAAAAGAAAAAACACCGGACGTGGATAAAAGCTCAATATCGGGAATTATTCAACGCATGCAAATCCAAAGTACAAAAAGGTATCACCACCGAACACTCAAAATGCCATCACTAAAAGGTCTACAAACAATAAATGCTGAAGGGGTTTTAGAGAACTGTGTACCCTCTACTTGCTGGTGGGATGTAAACTGGTAACAGCCAGTAGTGAGAACAGAATGGAGGTGCATTTAAAGGTAAAACTTGATCTACCATATGATCTAGTAGGCCCACTGCTGGCCCTATCCCCTGAGAAGACCAGAATCCGAAAGACACAGGCTGGCAATCCTGCACTGCATCAATATTTAGCAGAGCCAAGGCTTGGAAGCAACCAAAATGTCCATCAACCGATGAATGCACAAAGAAGAAGTGGTCCATGTACACAACGGAATATTCGCCATGGAAAAGAATGAAACACTGCTCTTTCCAGCACCATAGGTGAGCCTAGAGATAATCACAGAACGTGAGGTAAGTCGGAAAGCAGACGACAAATATCCTGTGATATCACTACTAGGTGTTACCTAATTAACTGACACAAGTGAACATATTTCCACAGAGAAGGAGACTCACAGACATAGAGAATAAACTAGGGTTATCTAAACGGAAAGGTGGGAGGAATGGATACATTAAGATTAGGGTTACCATACACATACAAATACATATTAAATACATATATCAAAAAGACCCATCCTATACCCAGGTCGGTCTACTGAACGCTCTGTAATAATTTACATGGGGGCTTCCTTGGTGGGGTGGGGGTTAAGAATCCGCCTGCCAATGCAGGGGACACAGGTTCGATCCCTGGTCCGCGAAGAACCCACATGCTGCAGAGCAATTAAACCCGTGCACCACAACCACTGAGCCTGCGCTCTAGAGGCCACGAGCCACCACTACTGAGCCCACACGCCACAACTGCTGAAGCCCACACGCCGAGAACCCGTGCTGTGCAACAAGAGAAGCCACTGCAGTGAGCAGCCCGTGCACCACAATGAAGACTAGCCCCCGCTCACTGCAACTAGAGAAAGCCCACATGCAGCAACGAAGACCCAATTCGGCCAATCAATCAATCAATCAATCAATAATATTTATTGCAAAAAATAATAATAATTTACATGGGAAGAGGATCTGTACATGAATAGATACATACAATGTTCAAGTGAACCTGATTGTGTGCACCTAGAACGCACAATATTCTAATCATTACCCCAATTAAAAAAATTAAAACCACTAACAACAATTAATGAGACATCAACTTATTGGGGTTTTTCCTGGCACATTCCATTATAGTTTACAACCTAGGAACTTAAAGGAAGGCTCGGCTGCCCTAGTAACCAGATTTGGGAATGGAGAAATGCTGCCGCCTTGTGGCCTTTTGCCACAGCAGCAGCTTTAAACACAGGGCTTACGGTCACTTAATATTCACAGGAATTGTAGGGCTGTAAATGACACGTGTCCTAAAACAATGTCCTGGGGTAGGTAATGGCCAAAAAAGTTCAAAACACGGGAAATATTTTCAAGAAAACAATTTAAAGAGGTAAGTTTTACTCACTCTTCTATTTAAAAACAAAAGAAGAACATGGATCAAAGCTCAATATCGCGAATTATTGCTTGGATGTAAACCCAAACTACAAAAAGATTTCGCCACCCAATTTTCAAAATGCCATCAGTAAAAATGTCGACAAACAATGAATGCGGACGGGTTTGTGGACAAATGCATACCCACTATGCTGTTGGTTGGAGGTAAACCGGTAACAGGTAATCATGAGAACAGAATGGAGCTGCATTTAAAAGGTAAAAGTTGAGCTACCATATGATGCGGCCGATCCCCTAATGGGCCTACAACCTACAAAGACCAGAATCAGAAACACACCGATAGGCACACATGCAGTGCGGCAATATTTACAATAGCCAAGACATGCAAGCAAACAAAATGTCCATCAACAGATAAATGGACAGAGAAGAAGTGGTATATGTACCGAATGGCATACTAGCCTCGGAAAAAAGTGAACAATCCCGTTTTCATGACTACAGATGAGCCTAGAAATAATCATATTATCTTAAGTAAGTCAAAAGGGAATGACAAATATCTTATGATATCCTTTATAGAGGTTAGCCTAAGATTGCTACCAATGAACATATTTCCACAGAAAAAAGACACTCACAGACTTATAAGACAAACCAACGGTTAACCAAAATGAAAGTTGGGAGGATGGATAAATTAGGATTATGGGGGTAACATACATATACTCATGTATGTTCAATGTATATGAACATATGACATATACACTATATGAATTATGTGATCACCAATACATATAAAATACATAATGACCAAACACCTGCCAAATACCAAGGGAGGTCTACTCAACACTCTGTAATAACATACATGGTAAGAGGATCCGAAGATGAACAGATATATGTATGAATAATTGACCAGATTCTGTACAGCCAGACAATCACAACACTCTATTCAAATTGACTTCGATAAGAATTAGAAATTACATTTAAAAAACACACCTAAGTAAGGAGACATAAACTTCTGGGGGTTTGTCCGAGCACATTCCAGTCGAATTTACAACCGAGGAACACGACGTCCAGGAAGACTCCGTTGCCCTAGTAACAAGAGTTGAGAACGTAGAAATGCTGCCGCCTTGTGGCTGTTTCCCACAACAGCAGCTGTAAACATAGTGCTAATGGTCCCTTAACATTCACAAGGACTGCCGGGCTGTAAATGACACCTGCCCTCAGAAAAGGCCCTGGGGTAGGGAATAGCCAAGAAAATTCAACACATGACAAATTTTTCAAGCAGTCAATATGAAGAGGGAAGTTGTACTCACTCTTTAAAAAGAAAAAGGAAAAGAAAACAAAAGACATGCCTAAAGCTCAGTATAAGGAATTGTTAGATGCATGCAAATCCAACCTCCAAAAAGGTTTCAGCTCACACCAGTCAAATGACCATCAGCAAAAAGTCTACAAACTATAAATGCTGAAGGGGTTTCAGAGAACTGTGTACCTTCTAGCTGCTGGTGGGATGAAGAGTGGTAACAGCACTAACGACAACAGAATGGAGGTGGTTTAAAAGGTAAAAATTGAGCTACCATATGATCCGGCAAGGCACCTTCTGGGCCTATAACCTAAGACCACCAGAATCGGAAAGACAGAGGCAGGCAAATGTGCACTGCAGCAATATTTAAATAGCCAAGACACGGGAGCAAAAAAAAGGTCCCGAAACAGATGAATGGACAAAGAAGAAGTGGTATATGTACTGAATGGAATATTAGCCACGAAAAAAATAAAACAATGCCATTTGCAGCACCACGGATGAGCCTAGAGATAATCACACAACGTGAAGTAAGTCAGAATGCGAAAGACAAATGTCCTATGATATCACTTATGTTATCTGAAAATTCATAAAAATGAACAAATTTCCATAGAGAAAGACAATCTCAGACTGAGAAGGCAAACTTATGGTTGAGCCAATGAAAAGGTGTGAGGAGTGGATAAATTAGGATATTCGGGTTAACAAACATATACTAATACCTATAAAATATTTAATCACCAAAGACCTATGGAATACCTACAGTGGGCTACTCAACACTCTGTAATAACCTACATGGAAAAGGATACAAAGATCAATAGATATATGTATATGTGTAAACGAACAAGATTCTGCACACCTAGCACAAACGACATGTTTCAATCAAATTGGCTCCGATAAAAACTAAAAATTAAAGACACAAACAAGAATTAAGGAGGCTAAAACTTCTGGGGCTCTGTCCTGGCACATTCCACTCTAATCTGCAACGTAAAATCACAACTTCCAGGAAGGTTCTGTTACCTTAGCAAGCAGAGTTGGTAACGTACAAATGGTGCCACCCAACGCCGCTTCCTCAAACGGCAGCTTTAAATCCACTACTAATGGTCACTAATATTCACAAGGACCGCAGGGGTGTAAATGACACATGCCCTCAAAAAATGTCCTGGAGTAGGGAAGGGCCAAAGAAATTCAAAACACGGCAAATTTTTCAAGAGGGCAATTTGAAGTTGTAAGTTTAACTCAATCTTAAAAAAAATAAAAGGGATATTGATGAAAGCTCAACATCAGGAATTATCAGACGCATGCAAATGCAAGCCACACAAAGTTGTCACCTCACACTAGTCAGAATGACCATCAGCAAAAAGTCTACAAACAAGAGATGTTGAAGAAGTTGTGGAGAATAGCATAGCCTATAGCTCTAAGTGGGATGTGAAGTGGTAACAGCCAATAATAGGAACAGAATGGCAGTGCGTTGAAAAGGTAAACATTGAGTTACCATATGGTCCGGAAGGCTCACTGTTGGGCCTGGCACCTGTGAAGACCAGAATCCAAACGACACAGATGGAACATCGTGTACTGCAGCAGTATTTACCATAGCCAAGACATGGAAGCAACAAAAATGGCCATCACCAGATGAATGGACGAAAGAGAGGTCCGTGTACACAATGGAATATCACACACAGAAAAGAATTGAAACAATGCCGTTTGCAGCACCATAGATGACGCTACAGATAATCATACAACTTGAAGTAAGTCAGAAAGCGAGAGACACATATCCTATGATATCACGTATAGGTGTTATGTAAAAATTGATATTAATGAACTTCTTTCCACAGAGAAGGACACTCACATATTCAGAAAACAAACTTGTGGTTAACCAAATGGAAAGGTGTGAGGAACGTATAACGGAGGAGATTGGGTTTAACAGACATATGCTAATACTTATAAAATATCGAATCGCCAAAGACATACCAAATACCAAGAGAGGTCTACACAGCATTCCGCAATAACCTATATGGAACAGGATCCAAACATGAAAAGATATATGTATCAATGAAACAGATTCTGTACACCTAGAACCAACACAGCATTGCAACCAAATTTGCTCTGAGAAAAATAAAAATTAAACTAAGAATATCAACACCAAATAAGAAGACATAAGTTTGAGGGGGTTTGTCCTGGCACATTCCACTCTAATTTGCAACCTACAAACAGGACTTCCAGGAAGGCTCTGTTGCCCTAGTAACCAGAGTTGGGAATATAGAAATGCCGCCGGTTTGTGGCCGTTTCCTGCAACAGCAGCTTTAAACCCAGTGCTATTGGTCACTGCATATTCACAATTACTACAGGGTTGTAAATGACACCTGCCCTCAAAAAATGTCCTGGTGTAGGTAATGGCGAAAAGAATTCAGAACACGGCCAATGTTTTCAAGGAAACAGTTTGAAGAGGTAAGTTTTACTCTTTTCCTGTTAAAAGAAAAAACACCGGACGTGGATAAAAGCTCAATATCGGGAATTATTCAACGCATGCAAATCCAAAGTACAAAAAGGTATCACCACCGAACACTCAAAATGCCATCACTAAAAGGTCTACAAACAATAAATGCTGAAGGGGTTTTAGAGAACTGTGTACCCTCTACTTGCTGGTGGGATGTAAACTGGTAACAGCCAGTAGTGAGAACAGAATGGAGGTGCATTTAAAGGTAAAACTTGATCTACCATATGATCTAGTAGGCCCACTGCTGGCCCTATCCCCTGAGAAGACCAGAATCCGAAAGACACAGGCTGGCAATCCTGCACTGCATCAATATTTAGCAGAGCCAAGGCTTGGAAGCAACCAAAATGTCCATCAACCGATGAATGCACAAAGAAGAAGTGGTCCATGTACACAACGGAATATTCGCCATGGAAAAGAATGAAACACTGCTCTTTCCAGCACCATAGGTGAGCCTAGAGATAATCACAGAACGTGAGGTAAGTCGGAAAGCAGACGACAAATATCCTGTGATATCACTACTAGGTGTTACCTAATTAACTGACACAAGTGAACATATTTCCACAGAGAAGGAGACTCACAGACATAGAGAATAAACTAGGGTTATCTAAACGGAAAGGTGGGAGGAATGGATACATTAAGATTAGGGTTACCATACACATACAAATACATATTAAATACATATATCAAAAAGACCCATCCTATACCCAGGTCGGTCTACTGAACGCTCTGTAATAATTTACATGGGGGCTTCCTTGGTGGGGTGGGGGTTAAGAATCCGCCTGCCAATGCAGGGGACACAGGTTCGATCCCTGGTCCGCGAAGAACCCACATGCTGCAGAGCAATTAAACCCGTGCACCACAACCACTGAGCCTGCGCTCTAGAGGCCACGAGCCACCACTACTGAGCCCACACGCCACAACTGCTGAAGCCCACACGCCGAGAACCCGTGCTGTGCAACAAGAGAAGCCACTGCAGTGAGCAGCCCGTGCACCACAATGAAGACTAGCCCCCGCTCACTGCAACTAGAGAAAGCCCACATGCAGCAACGAAGACCCAATTCGGCCAATCAATCAATCAATCAATCAATAATATTTATTGCAAAAAATAATAATAATTTACATGGGAAGAGGATCTGTACATGAATAGATACATACAATGTTCAAGTGAACCTGATTGTGTGCACCTAGAACGCACAATATTCTAATCATTACCCCAATTAAAAAAATTAAAACCACTAACAACAATTAATGAGACATCAACTTATTGGGGTTTTTCCTGGCACATTCCATTATAGTTTACAACCTAGGAACTTAAAGGAAGGCTCGGCTGCCCTAGTAACCAGATTTGGGAATGGAGAAATGCTGCCGCCTTGTGGCCTTTTGCCACAGCAGCAGCTTTAAACACAGGGCTTACGGTCACTTAATATTCACAGGAATTGTAGGGCTGTAAATGACACGTGTCCTAAAACAATGTCCTGGGGTAGGTAATGGCCAAAAAAGTTCAAAACACGGGAAATATTTTCAAGAAAACAATTTAAAGAGGTAAGTTTTACTCACTCTTCTATTTAAAAACAAAAGAAGAACATGGATCAAAGCTCAATATCGCGAATTATTGCTTGGATGTAAACCCAAACTACAAAAAGATTTCGCCACCCAATTTTCAAAATGCCATCAGTAAAAATGTCGACAAACAATGAATGCGGACGGGTTTGTGGACAAATGCATACCCACTATGCTGTTGGTTGGAGGTAAACCGGTAACAGGTAATCATGAGAACAGAATGGAGCTGCATTTAAAAGGTAAAAGTTGAGCTACCATATGATGCGGCCGATCCCCTAATGGGCCTACAACCTACAAAGACCAGAATCAGAAACACACCGATAGGCACACATGCAGTGCGGCAATATTTACAATAGCCAAGACATGCAAGCAAACAAAATGTCCATCAACAGATAAATGGACAGAGAAGAAGTGGTATATGTACCGAATGGCATACTAGCCTCGGAAAAAAGTGAACAATCCCGTTTTCATGACTACAGATGAGCCTAGAAATAATCATATTATCTTAAGTAAGTCAAAAGGGAATGACAAATATCTTATGATATCCTTTATAGAGGTTAGCCTAAGATTGCTACCAATGAACATATTTCCACAGAAAAAAGACACTCACAGACTTATAAGACAAACCAACGGTTAACCAAAATGAAAGTTGGGAGGATGGATAAATTAGGATTATGGGGGTAACATACATATACTAATGTATGTTCAATGTATATGAACATATGACATATACACTATATGAATTATGTGATCACCAATACATATAAAATACATAATGACCAAACACCTGCCAAATACCAAGGGAGGTCTACTCAACACTCTGTAATAACATACATGGTAAGAGGATCCGAAGATGAACAGATATATGTATGAATAATTGACCAGATTCTGTACAGCCAGACAATCACAACACTCTATTCAAATTGACTTCGATAAGAATTAGAAATTACATTTAAAAAACACACCTAAGTAAGGAGACATAAACTTCTGGGGGTTTGTCCGAGCACATTCCAGTCGAATTTACAACCGAGGAACACGACGTCCAGGAAGACTCCGTTGCCCTAGTAACAAGAGTTGAGAACGTAGAAATGCTGCCGCCTTGTGGCTGTTTCCCACAACAGCAGCTGTAAACATAGTGCTAATGGTCCCTTAACATTCACAAGGACTGCCGGGCTGTAAATGACACCTGCCCTCAGAAAAGGCCCTGGGGTAGGGAATAGCCAAGAAAATTCAACACATGACAAATTTTTCAAGCAGTCAATATGAAGAGGGAAGTTGTACTCACTCTTTAAAAAGAAAAAGGAAAAGAAAACAAAAGACATGCCTAAAGCTCAGTATAAGGAATTGTTAGATGCATGCAAATCCAACCTCCAAAAAGGTTTCAGCTCACACCAGTCAAATGACCATCAGCAAAAAGTCTACAAACTATAAATGCTGAAGGGGTTTTAGAGAACTGTGTACCTTCTAGCTGCTGGTGGGATGAAGAGTGGTAACAGCACAAACGACAACAGAATGGAGGTGGTTTAAAAGGTAAAAATTGAGCTACCATATGATCCGGCAAGGCACCTTCTGGGCCTATAACCTAAGACCACCAGAATCGGAAAGACAGAGGCAGGCAAATGTGCACTGCAGCAATATTTAAATAGCCAAGACATGGGAGCAAAAAAAAGGTCCCGAAACAGATGAATGGACAAAGAAGAAGTGGTATATGTACTGAATGGAATATTAGCCACGAAAAAAATAAAACAATGCCATTTGCAGCACCACGGATGAGCCTAGAGATAATCACACAACGTGAAGTAAGTCAGAATGCGAAAGACAAATGTCCTATGATATCACTTATGTTATCTGAAAATTCATAAAAATGAACAAATTTCCATAGAGAAAGACAATCTCAGACTGAGAAGGCAAACTTATGGTTGAGCCAATGAAAAGGTGTGAGGAGTGGATAAATTAGGATATTCGGGTTAACAAACATATACTAATACCTATAAAATATATAATCACCAAAGACCTATGGAATACCTACAGTGGGCTACTCAACACTCTGTAATAACCTACATGGAAAAGGATACAAAGATCAATAGATATATGTATATGTGTAAACGAACAAGATTCTGCACACCTAGCACAAACGACATGTTTCAATCAAATTGGCTCCGATAAAAACTAAAAATTAAAGACACAAACAAGAATTAAGGAGGCTAAAACTTCTGGGGCTCTGTCCTGGCACATTCCACTCTAATCTGCAACGTAAAATCACAACTTCCAGGAAGGTTCTGTTACCTTAGCAAGCAGAGTTGGTAACGTACAAATGGTGCCACCCAACGCCGCTTCCTCAAACGGCAGCTTTAAATCCACTACTAATGGTCACTAATATTCACAAGGACCGCAGGGGTGTAAATGACACATGCCCTCAAAAAATGTCCTGGAGTAGGGAAGGGCCAAAGAAATTCAAAACACGGCAAATTTTTCAAGAGGGCAATTTGAAGTTGTAAGTTTAACTCAATCTTAAAAAAAATAAAAGGGATATTGATGAAAGCTCAACATCAGGAATTATTAGACGCATGCAAATGCAAGCCACACAAAGTTGTCACCTCACACTAGTCAGAATGACCATCAGCAAAAAGTCTACAAACAAGAGATGTTGAAGAAGTTGTGGAGAATAGCATAGCCTATAGCTCTAAGTGGGATGTGAAGTGGTAACAGCCAATAATAGGAACAGAATGGCAGTGCGTTGAAAAGGTAAACATTGAGTTACCATATGGTCCGGAAGGCTCACTGTTGGGCCTGGCACCTGTGAAGACCAGAATCCAAACGACACAGATGGAACATCGTGTACTGCAGCAGTATTTACCATAGCCAAGACATGGAAGCAACAAAAATGGCCATCACCAGATGAATGGACGAAAGAGAGGTCCGTGTACACAATGGAATATCACACACAGAAAAGAATTGAAACAATGCCGTTTGCAGCACCATAGACGACGCTACAAATAATCATACAACTTGAAGTAAGTCAGAAAGCGAGAGACACATATCCTATGATATCACGTATAGGTGTTATGTAAAAATTGATATTAATGAACTTCTTTCCACAGAGAAGGACACTCACATATTCAGAAAACAAACTTGTGGTTAACCAAATGGAAAGGTGTGAGGAACGTATAACGGAGGAGATTGGGTTTAACAGACATATGCTAATACTTATAAAATATCGAATCGCCAAAGACATACCAAATACCAAGAGAGGTCTACACAGCATTCTGCAATAACCTATATGGAACAGGATCCAAACATGAAAAGATATATGTATCAATGAAACAGATTCTGTACACCTAGAACCAACACAGCATTGCAACCAAATTTGCTCTGAGAAAAATAAAAATTAAACTAAGAATATCAACACCAAATAAGAAGACATAAGTTTGAGGGGGTTTGTCCTGGCACATTCCACTCTAATTTGCAACCTACAAACAGGACTTCCAGGAAGGCTCTGTTGCCCTAGTAACCAGAGTTGGGAATATAGAAATGCCGCCGGTTTGTGGCCGTTTCCTGCAACAGCAGCTTTAAACCCAGTGCTATTGGTCACTGCATATTCACAATTACTACAGGGTTGTAAATGACACCTGCCCTCAAAAAATGTCCTGGTGTAGGTAATGGCGAAAAGAATTCAGAACACGGCCAATGTTTTCAAGGAAACAGTTTGAAGAGGTAAGTTTTACTCTTTTCCTGTTAAAAGAAAAAACACCGGACGTGGATAAAAGCTCAATATCGGGAATTATTCGACGCATGCAAATCCAAAGTACAAAAAGGTATCACCACCGAACACTCAAAATGCCATCACTAAAAGGTCTACAAACAATAAATGCTGAAGGGGTTTTAGAGAACTGTGTACCCTCTACTTGCTGGTGGGATGTAAACTGGTAACAGCCAGTAGTGAGAACAGAATGGAGGTGCATTTAAAGGTAAAACTTGATCTACCATATGATCTAGTAGGCCCACTGCTGGCCCTATCCCCTGAGAAGACCAGAATCCGAAAGACACAGGCTGGCAATCCTGCACTGCATCAATATTTAGCAGAGCCAAGGCTTGGAAGCAACCAAAATGTCCATCAACCGATGAATGCACAAAGAAGAAGTGGTCCATGTACACAACGGAATATTCGCCATGGAAAAGAATGAAACACTGCTCTTTCCAGCACCATAGGTGAGCCTAGAGATAATCACAGAACGTGAGGTAAGTCGGAAAGCAGACGACAAATATCCTGTGATATCACTACTAGGTGTTACCTAATTAACTGACACAAGTGAACATATTTCCACAGAGAAGGAGACTCACAGACATAGAGAATAAACTAGGGTTATCTAAACGGAAAGGTGGGAGGAATGGATACATTAAGATTAGGGTTACCATACACATACAAATACATATTAAATACATATATCAAAAAGACCCATCCTATACCCAGGTCGGTCTACTGAACGCTCTGTAATAATTTACATGGGGGCTTCCTTGGTGGGGTGGGGGTTAAGAATCCGCCTGCCAATGCAGGGGACACAGGTTCGATCCCTGGTCCGCGAAGAACCCACATGCTGCAGAGCAATTAAACCCGTGCACCACAACCACTGAGCCTGCGCTCTAGAGGCCACGAGCCACCACTACTGAGCCCACACGCCACAACTGCTGAAGCCCACACGCCGAGAACCCGTGCTGTGCAACAAGAGAAGCCACTGCAGTGAGCAGCCCGTGCACCGCAACGAAGACTAGCCCCCGCTCACTGCAACTAGAGAAAGCCCACATGCAGCAACGAAGACCCAATTCGGCCAATCAATCAATCAATCAATCAATAATATTTATTGCAAAAAATAATAATAATTTACATGGGAAGAGGATCTGTACATGAATAGATACATACAATGTTCAAGTGAACCTGATTGTGTGCACCTAGAATGCACAATATTCTAATCATTACCCCATTTAAAAAAATTAAAACCACTAACAACAATTAATGAGACATCAACTTATTGGGGTTTTTCCTGGCACATTCCATTGTAGTTTACAACCTAGGAACTTAAAGGAAGGCTCGGCTGCCCTAGTAACCAGATTAGGGAATGGAGAAATGCTGCCGCCTTGTGGCCTTTTGCCACAGCAGCAGCTTTAAACACAGGGCTAACGGTCACTTAATATTCACAGGAATTGTAGGGCTGCAAATGACACGTGTCCTAAAACAAGGTCCTGGGGTAGGTAATGGCCAAAAAAGTTCAAAACACGGAAAATATTTTCAAGAAAACAATTTAAAGAGGTAAGTTTTACTCACTCTTCTATTTTAAAACAAAAGAAGAACATGGATCAAAGCTCAATATCGCGAATTATTGCTTGGATGTAAACCCAAACTACAAAAAGATTTCGCCACCCAATTTTCAAAATGCCATCAGTAAAAATGTCGACAAACAATGAATGCGGACGGGTTTGTGGACAAATGCATACCCACTATGCTGTTGGTTGGAGGTAAACCGGTAACAGGTAATCATGAGAACAGAATGGAGGTGCATTTAAAAGGTAAAAGTTGAGCTACCATATGATGCGGCCGATCCCCTAATGGGCCTACAACCTACAAAGATCAGAATCAGAAACACACAGATAGGCAAACATGCACTGCGGCAATATTTACAATAGCCAAGACATGCAAGCAAACAAAATGTCCATCAACAGATAAATGGACAGAGAAGAAGTGGTATATGTACCGCATGGCATACTAGCCTCGGAAAAAAGTGAACAATCCCGTTTTCATAACTACAGATGAGCCTGGAAAAAATCATATTATCTTAAGTAAGTCAAAAGGGAATGACAAATATCTTATGATATCCTTTATAGAGGTTAGCCTAAGATTGCTACCAATGAACATATTTCCACAGAAAAAAGACACTCACAGACTTATAAAGCAAACCAACGGTTAACCAAAATGAAAGTTGGGAGGATGGATAAATTAGGATTATGGGGGTAACATACATATACTCATGTATGTTCAATGTATATGAACATATGACATATACACTATATGAATTATGTAATCACCAATACATATAAAATACATAGTGACCAAACACCTGCCAAATACCAAGGGAGGTCTACTCAACACTCTGTAATAACATACATGGTAAGAGGATCCGAAGATGAACAGATATATGTATGAATAATTGACCAGATTCTGTACAGCCAGTCAATCACAACACTCTATTCAAATTGACTTCGATAAGAAATAGAAATTACATTTAAAAAACACACCTAAGTAAGGAGACATAAACTTCTGGGGGTTTGTCCGAGCACATTCCAGTCGAATTTACAACCGAGGAACAGGACGTCCAGGAAGACTCTGTTGCCCTAGTAACAAGAGTTGAGAACGTAGAAATGCTGCCGCCTTGTGGCTGTTTCCCACAACAGCAGCTGTAAACATAGTGCTAATGGTCCCTTAACATTCACAAGGACTGCCGGGCTGTAAATGACACCTGCCCTCAGAAAAGGCCCTGGGGTAGGGAATAGCCAAGAAAATTCAACACATGACAAATTTTTCAAGCAGTCAATATGAAGAGGGAAGTTGTACTCACTCTTTAAAAAGAAAAAGGAAAAGAAAACAAAAGACATGCCTAAAGCTCAGTATAAGGAATTGTTAGATGCATGCAAATCCAACCTCCAAAAAGGTTTCAGCTCACACCAGTCAAATGACCATCAGCAAAAAGTCTACAAACTATAAATGCTGAAGGGGTTTTAGAGAACTGTGTACCTTCTAGCTGCTGGTGGGATGAAGAGTGGTAACAGCACTAACGACAACACAATGGAGGTGGTTTAAAAGGTAAAAATTGAGCTACCATATGATCCGGCAGGGCACCTTCTGGGCCTATAACCTAAGACCACCAGAATCGGAAAGACAGAGGCAGGCAAATGTGCACTGCAGCAATATTTAAATAGCCAAGACACGGGAGCAAAAAAAAGGTCCCGAAACAGATGAATGGACAAAGAAGAAGTGGTATATGTACTGAATGGAATATTAGCCACGAAAAAAATAAAACAATGCCATTTGCAGCACCACGGATGAGCCTAGAGATAATCACACAACGTGAAGTAAGTCAGAATGCGAAAGACAAATGTCCTATGATATCACTTATGTTATCTGAAAATTCATAAAAATGAACAAATTTCCATAGAGAAAGACAATCTCAGACTGAGAAGGCAAACTTATGGTTGAGCCAATGAAAAGGTGTGAGGAGTGGATAAATTAGGATATTCGGGTTAACAAACATATACTAATACCTGTAAAATATATAATCACCAAAGACCTATGGAATACCTACAGTGGGCTACTCAACACTCTGTAATAACCTACATGGAAAAGGATACAAAGATCAATAGATATATGTATATGTGTAAACGAACAAGATTCTGCACACCTAGCACAAACGACATGTTTCAATCAAATTGGCTCTGATAAAAACTAAAAATTAAACACACAAACAAGAATTAAGGAGGCTAAAACTTCTGGGGCTCTGTCCTGGCACTTTCCACTCTAATCTGCAACGTAAAATCACAACTTCCAGGAAGGTTCTGTTACCTTAGCAAGCAGAGTTGGTAACGTACAAATGGTGCCACCCAACGCCGCTTCCTCAAACGGCAGCTTTAAATCCACTACTAATGGTCACTAATATTCACAAGGACCGCAGGGGTGTAAATGACACATGCCCTCAAAAAATGTCCTGGAGTAGGGAAGGGCCAAAGAAATTCAAAACACGGCAAATTTTTCAAGAGGGCAATTTGAAGTTGTAAGTTTAACTCAATCTTAAAAAAAATAAAAGGGATATTGATGAAAGCTCAACATCAGGAATTATCAGACGCATGCAAATGCAAGCCACACAAAGTTGTCACCTCACACTAGTCAGAATGACCATCAGCAAAAAGTCTACAAACAAGAGATGTTGAAGAAGTTGTGGAGAATAGCATAGCCTATAGCTCTAAGTGGGATGTGAAGTGGTAACAGCCAATAATAGGAACAGAATGGCAGTGCGTTGAAAAGGTAAACATTGAGTTACCATATGGTCCGGAAGGCTCACTGTTGGGCCTGGCACCTGTGAAGACCAGAATCCAAACGACACAGATGGAACATCGTGTACTGCAGCAGTATTTACCATAGCCAAGACATGGAAGCAACAAAAATGGCCATCACCAGATGAATGGACGAAAGAGAGGTCCGTGTACACAATGGAATATCACACACAGAAAAGAATTGAAACAATGCCGTTTGCAGCACCATAGACGACGCTACAGATAATCATACAACTTGAAGTAAGTCAGAAAGCGAGAGACACATATCCTATGATATCACGTATAGGTGTTATGTAAAAATTGATATTAATGAACTTCTTTCCACAGAGAAGGACACTCACATATTCAGAAAACAAACTTGTGGTTAACCAAATGGAAAGGTGTGAGGAACGTATAACGGAGGAGATTGGGTTTAACAGACATATGCTAATACTTATAAAATATCGAATCGCCAAAGACATACCAAATACCAAGAGAGGTCTACACAGCATTCCGCAATAACCTATATGGAACAGGATCCAAACATGAAAAGATATATGTATCAATGAAACAGATTCTGTACACCTAGAACCAACACAGCATTGCAACCAAATTTGCTCTGAGAAAAATAAAAATTAAACTAAGAATATCAACACCAAATAAGAAGACATAAGTTTGAGGGGGTTTGTCCTGGCACATTCCACTCTAATTTGCAACCTACAAACAGGACTTCCAGGAAGGCTTTGTTGCCCTAGTAACCAGAGTTGGGAATATAGAAATGCCGCCGGTTTGTGGCCGTTTCCTGCAACAGCAGCTTTAAACCCAGTGCTATTGGTCACTGCATATTCACAATTACTACAGGGTTGTAAATGACACCTGCCCTCAAAAAACGTCCTGGTGTAGGTAATGGCGAAAAGAATTCAGAACACGGCCAATGTTTTCAAGGAAACAGTTTGAAGAGGTAAGTTTTACTCTTTTCCTGTTAAAAGAAAAAACACCGGACGTGGATAAAAGCTCAATATCGGGAATTATTCGACGCACGCAAATCCAAAGTACAAAAAGGTATCACCACCGAACACTCAAAATGCCATCACTAAAAGGTCTACAAACAATAAATGCTGAAGGGGTTTTAGAGAACTGTGTACCCTCTACTTGCTGGTGGGATGTAAACTGGTAACAGCCAGTAGTGAGAACAGAATGGAGGTGCATTTAAAGGTAAAACTTGATCTACCATATGATCTAGTAGGCCCACTGCTGGCCCTATCCCCTGAGAAGACCAGAATCCGAAAGACACAGGCTGGCAATCCTGCACTGCATCAATATTTAGCAGAGCCAAGGCTTGGAAGCAACCAAAATGTCCATCAACCGATGAATGCACAAAGAAGAAGTGGTCCATGTACACAACGGAATATTCGCCATGGAAAAGAATGAAACACTGCTCTTTCCAGCACCATAGGTGAGCCTAGAGATAATCACAGAACGTGAGGTAAGTCGGAAAGCAGACGACAAATATCCTGTGATATCACTACTAGGTGTTACCTAATTAACTGACACAAGTGAACATATTTCCACAGAGAAGGAGACTCACAGACATAGAGAATAAACTAGGGTTATCTAAACGGAAAGGTGGGAGGAATGGATACATTAAGATTAGGGTTACCATACACATACAAATACATATTAAATACATATATCAAAAAGACCCATCCTATACCCAGGTCGGTCTACTGAACGCTCTGTAATAATTTACATGGGGGCTTCCTTGGTGGGGTGGGGGTTAAGAATCCGCCTGCCAATGCAGGGGACACAGGTTCGATCCCTGGTCCGCGAAGAACCCACATGCTGCAGAGCAATTAAACCCGTGCACCACAACCACTGAGCCTGCGCTCTAGAGGCCACGAGCCACCACTACTGAGCCCACACGCCACAACTCCTGAAGCCCACACGCCGAGAACCCGTGCTGTGCAACAAGAGAAGCCACTGCAGTGAGCAGCCCGTGCACCGCAACGAAGACTAGCCCCCGCTCACTGCAACTAGAGAAAGCCCACATGCAGCAACGAAGACCCAATTCGGCCAATCAATCAATCAATCAATCAATAATATTTATTGCAAAAAATAATAATAATTTACATGGGAAGAGGATCTGTACATGAATAGATACATACAATGTTCAAGTGAACCTGATTGTGTGCACCTAGAACGCACAATATTCTAATCATTACCCCATTTAAAAAAATTAAAACCACTAACAACAATTAATGAGACATCAACTTATTGGGGTTTTTCCTGGCACATTCCATTGTAGTTTACAACCTAGGAACTTAAAGGAAGGCTCGGCTGCCCTAGTAACCAGATTAGGGAATGGAGAAATGCTGCCGCCTTGTGGCCTTTTGCCACAGCAGCAGCTTTAAACACAGGGCTAACGGTCACTTAATATTCACAGGAATTGTAGGGCTGCAAATGACACGTGTCCTAAAACAAGGTCCTGGGGTAGGTAATGGCCAAAAAAGTTCAAAACACGGAAAATATTTTCAAGAAAACAATTTAAAGAGGTAAGTTTTACTCACTCTTCTATTTTAAAACAAAAGAAGAACATGGATCAAAGCTCAATATCGCGAATTATTGCTTGGATGTAAACCCAAACTACAAAAAGATTTCGCCACCCAATTTTCAAAATGCCATCAGTAAAAATGTCGACAAACAATGAATGCGGACGGGTTTGTGGACAAATGCATACCCACTATGCTGTTGGTTGGAGGTAAACCGGTAACAGGTAATCATGAGAACAGAATGGAGGTGCATTTAAAAGGTAAAAGTTGAGCTACCATATGATGCGGCCGATCCCCTAATGGGCCTACAACCTACAAAGATCAGAATCAGAAACACACAGATAGGCAAACATGCACTGCGGCAATATTTACAATAGCCAAGACATGCAAGCAAACAAAATGTCCATCAACAGATAAATGGACAGAGAAGAAGTGGTATATGTACCGCATGGCATACTAGCCTCGGAAAAAAGTGAACAATCCCGTTTTCATAACTACAGATGAGCCTGGAAAAAATCATATTATCTTAAGTAAGTCAAAAGGGAATGACAAATATCTTATGATATCCTTTATAGAGGTTAGCCTAAGATTGCTACCAATGAACATATTTCCACAGAAAAAAGACACTCACAGACTTATAAAGCAAACCAACGGTTAACCAAAATGAAAGTTGGGAGGATGGATAAATTAGGATTATGGGGGTAACATACATATACTCATGTATGTTCAATGTATATGAACATATGACATATACACTATATGAATTATGTAATCACCAATACATATAAAATACATAGTGACCAAACACCTGCCAAATACCAAGGGAGGTCTACTCAACACTCTGTAATAACATACATGGTAAGAGGATCCGAAGATGAACAGATATATGTATGAATAATTGACCAGATTCTGTACAGCCAGTCAATCACAACACTCTATTCAAATTGACTTCGATAAGAAATAGAAATTACATTTAAAAAACACACCTAAGTAAGGAGACATAAACTTCTGGGGGTTTGTCCGAGCACATTCCAGTCGAATTTACAACCGAGGAACAGGACGTCCAGGAAGACTCTGTTGCCCTAGTAACAAGAGTTGAGAACGTAGAAATGCTGCCGCCTTGTGGCTGTTTCCCACAACAGCAGCTGTAAACATAGTGCTAATGGTCCCTTAACATTCACAAGGACTGCCGGGCTGTAAATGACACCTGCCCTCAGAAAAGGCCCTGGGGTAGGGAATAGCCAAGAAAATTCAACACATGACAAATTTTTCAAGCAGTCAATATGAAGAGGGAAGTTGTACTCACTCTTTAAAAAGAAAAAGGAAAAGAAAACAAAAGACATGCCTAAAGCTCAGTATAAGGAATTGTTAGATGCATGCAAATCCAACCTCCAAAAAGGTTTCAGCTCACACCAGTCAAATGACCATCAGCAAAAAGTCTACAAACTATAAATGCTGAAGGGGTTTTAGAGAACTGTGTACCTTCTAGCTGCTGGTGGGATGAAGAGTGGTAACAGCACTAACGACAACAGAATGGAGGTGGTTTAAAAGGTAAAAATTGAGCTACCATATGATCCGGCAGGGCACCTTCTGGGCCTATAACCTAAGACCACCAGAATCGGAAAGACAGAGGCAGGCAAATGTGCACTGCAGCAATATTTAAATAGCCAAGACACGGGAGCAAAAAAAAGGTCCCGAAACAGATGAATGGACAAAGAAGAAGTGGTATATGTACTGAATGGAATATTAGCCACGAAAAAAATAAAACAATGCCATTTGCAGCACCACGGATGAGCCTAGAGATAATCACACAACGTGAAGTAAGTCAGAATGCGAAAGACAAATGTCCTATGATATCACTTATGTTATCTGAAAATTCATAAAAATGAACAAATTTCCATAGAGAAAGACAATCTCAGACTGAGAAGGCAAACTTATGGTTGAGCCAATGAAAAGGTGTGAGGAGTGGATAAATTAGGATATTCGGGTTAACAAACATATACTAATACCTGTAAAATATATAATCACCAAAGACCTATGGAATACCTACAGTGGGCTACTCAACACTCTGTAATAACCTACATGGAAAAGGATACAAAGATCAATAGATATATGTATATGTGTAAACGAACAAGATTCTGCACACCTAGCACAAACGACATGTTTCAATCAAATTGGCTCTGATAAAAACTAAAAATTAAACACACAAACAAGAATTAAGGAGGCTAAAACTTCTGGGGCTCTGTCCTGGCACTTTCCACTCTAATCTGCAACGTAAAATCACAACTTCCAGGAAGGTTCTGTTACCTTAGCAAGCAGAGTTGGTAACGTACAAATGGTGCCACCCAACGCCGCTTCCTCAAACGGCAGCTTTAAATCCACTACTAATGGTCACTAATATTCACAAGGACCGCAGGGGTGTAAATGACACATGCCCTCAAAAAATGTCCTGGAGTAGGGAAGGGCCAAAGAAATTCAAAACACGGCAAATTTTTCAAGAGGGCAATTTGAAGTTGTAAGTTTAACTCAATCTTAAAAAAAATAAAAGGGATATTGATGAAAGCTCAACATCAGGAATTATCAGACGCATGCAAATGCAAGCCACACAAAGTTGTCACCTCACACTAGTCAGAATGACCATCAGCAAAAAGTCTACAAACAAGAGATGTTGAAGAAGTTGTGGAGAATAGCATAGCCTATAGCTCTAAGTGGGATGTGAAGTGGTAACAGCCAATAATAGGAACAGAATGGCAGTGCGTTGAAAAGGTAAACATTGAGTTACCATATGGTCCGGAAGGCTCACTGTTGGGCCTGGCACCTGTGAAGACCAGAATCCAAACGACACAGATGGAACATCGTGTACTGCAGCAGTATTTACCATAGCCAAGACATGGAAGCAACAAAAATGGCCATCACCAGATGAATGGACGAAAGAGAGGTCCGTGTACACAATGGAATATCACACACAGAAAAGAATTGAAACAATGCCGTTTGCAGCACCATAGACGACGCTACAGATAATCATACAACTTGAAGTAAGTCAGAAAGCGAGAGACACATATCCTATGGTATCACGTATAGGTGTTATGTAAAAATTGATATTAATGAACTTCTTTCCACAGAGAAGGACACTCACATATTCAGAAAACAAACTTGTGGTTAACCAAATGGAAAGGTGTGAGGAACGTATAACGGAGGAGATTGGGTTTAACAGACATATGCTAATACTTATAAAATATCGAATCGCCAAAGACATACCAAATACCAAGAGAGGTCTACACAGCATTCCGCAATAACCTATATGGAACAGGATCCAAACATGAAAAGATATATGTATCAATGAAACAGATTCTGTACACCTAGAACCAACACAGCATTGCAACCAAATTTGCTCTGAGAAAAATAAAAATTAAACTAAGAATATCAACACCAAATAAGAAGACATAAGTTTGAGGGGGTTTGTCCTGGCACATTCCACTCTAATTTGCAACCTACAAACAGGACTTCCAGGAAGGCTCTGTTGCCCTAGTAACCAGAGTTGGGAATATAGAAATGCCGCCGGTTTGTGGCCGTTTCCTGCAACAGCAGCTTTAAACCCAGTGCTATTGGTCACTGCATATTCACAATTACTACAGGGTTGTAAATGACACCTGCCCTCAAAAAACGTCCTGGTGTAGGTAATGGCGAAAAGAATTCAGAACACGGCCAATGTTTTCAAGGAAACAGTTTGAAGAGGTAAGTTTTACTCTTTTCCTGTTAAAAGAAAAAACACCGGACGTGGATAAAAGCTCAATATCGGGAATTATTCGACGCACGCAAATCCAAAGTACAAAAAGGTATCACCACCGAACACTCAAAATGCCATCACTAAAAGGTCTACAAACAATAAATGCTGAAGGGGTTTTAGAGAACTGTGTACCCTCTACTTGCTGGTGGGATGTAAACTGGTAACAGCCAGTAGTGAGAACAGAATGGAGGTGCATTTAAAGGTAAAACTTGATCTACCATATGATCTAGTAGGCCCACTGCTGGCCCTATCCCCTGAGAAGACCAGAATCCGAAAGACACAGGCTGGCAATCCTGCACTGCATCAATATTTAGCAGAGCCAAGGCTTGGAAGCAACCAAAATGTCCATCAACCGATGAATGCACAAAGAAGAAGTGGTCCATGTACACAGTGGAATATTCGCCATGGAAAAGAATGAAACACTGCTCTTTCCAGCACCATAGGTGAGCCTAGAGATAATCACAGAACGTGAGGTAAGTCGGAAAGCAGACGACAAATATCCTGTGATATCACTACTAGGTGTTACCTAATTAACTGACACAAGTGAACATATTTCCACAGAGAAGGAGACTCACAGACATAGAGAATAAACTAGGGTTATCTAAACGGAAAGGTGGGAGGAATGGATACATTAAGATTAGGGTTACCATACACATACAAATACATATTAAATACATATATCAAAAAGACCCATCCTATACCCAGGTCGGTCTACTGAACGCTCTGTAATAATTTACATGGGGGCTTCCTTGGTGGGGTGGGGGTTAAGAATCCGCCTGCCAATGCAGGGGACACAGGTTCGATCCCTGGTCCGCGAAGAACCCACATGCTGCAGAGCAATTAAACCCGTGCACCACAACCACTGAGCCTGCGCTCTAGAGGCCACGAGCCACCACTACTGAGCCCACACGCCACAACTCCTGAAGCCCACACGCCGAGAACCCGTGCTGTGCAACAAGAGAAGCCACTGCAGTGAGCAGCCCGTGCACCGCAACGAAGACTAGCCCCCGCTCACTGCAACTAGAGAAAGCCCACATGCAGCAACGAAGACCCAATTCGGCCAATCAATCAATCAATCAATCAATAATATTTATTGCAAAAAATAATAATAATTTACATGGGAAGAGGATCTGTACATGAATAGATACATACAATGTTCAAGTGAACCTGATTGTGTGCACCTAGAACGCACAATATTCTAATCATTACCCCATTTAAAAAAATTAAAACCACTAACAACAATTAATGAGACATCAACTTATTGGGGTTTTTCCTGGCACATTCCATTGTAGTTTACAACCTAGGAACTTAAAGGAAGGCTCGGCTGCCCTAGTAACCAGATTAGGGAATGGAGAAATGCTGCCGCCTTGTGGCCTTTTGCCACAGCAGCAGCTTTAAACACAGGGCTAACGGTCACTTAATATTCACAGGAATTGTAGGGCTGCAAATGACACGTGTCCTAAAACAATGTCCTGGGGTAGGTAATGGCCAAAAAAGTTCAAAACACGGAAAATATTTTCAAGAAAACAATTTAAAGAGGTAAGTTTTACTCACTCTTCTATTTAAAAACAAAAGAAGAACATGGATCAAAGCTCAATATCGCGAATTATTGCTTGGATGTAAACCCAAACTACAAAAAGATTTCGCCACCCAATTTTCAAAATGCCATCAGTAAAAATGTCGACAAACAATGAATGCGGACGGGTTTGTGGACAAATGCATACCCACTATGCTGTTGGTTGGAGGTAAACCGGTAACAGGTAATCATGAGAACAGAATGGAGCTGCATTTAAAAGGTAAAAGTTGAGCTACCATATGATGCGGCCGATCCCCTAATGGGCCTATGACCTACAAAGACCAGAATCAGAAACACACAGATAGGCAAACATGCACTGCGGCAATATTTACAATAGCCAAGACATGCAAGCAAACAAAATGTCCATCAACAGATAAATGGACAGAGAAGAAGTGGTATATGTACCGAATGGCGTACTAGCCTCGGAAAAAAGTGAACAATCCCGTTTTCATGACTACAGATGAGCCTAGAAATAATCATATTATCTTAAGTAAGTCAAAAGGGAATGACAAATATCTTATGATATCCTTTATAGAGGTTAGCCTAAGATTGCTACCAATGAACATATTTCCACAGAAAAAAGGCACTCACAGACTTATAAGACAAACCAACGGTTAACCAAAATGAGAGTTGGGAGGATGGATAAATTAGGATTATGGGGGTAACATACATATACTCATGTATGTTCAATGTATATGAACATATGACATATGAACTATATGAATAATGTAATCACCAATACATATAAAATACATAATGACCAAACACCTGCCAAATACCAAGGGAGGTCTACTCAACACTCTGTAATAACATACATGGTAAGAGGATCCGAAGATGAACAGATATATGTATGAATAATTGACCAGATTCTGTACAGCCAGACAATCACAACACTCTATTCAAATTGACTTCGATAAGAAATAGAAATTACATTTAAAAAACACACCTAAGTAAGGAGACATAAACTTCTGGGGGTTTGTCCGAGCACATTCCAGTCGAATTTACAACCGAGGAACACGACATCCAGGAAGACTCCGTTGCCCTAGTAACAAGAGTTGAGAACGTAGAAATGCTGCCGCCTTGTGGCTGTTTCCCACAACAGCAGCTGTAAACATAGTGCTAATGGTCCCTTAACATTCACAAGGACTGCCGGGCTGTAAATGACACCTGCCCTCAGAAAAGGCCCTGGGGTAGGGAATAGCCAAGAAAATTCAACACATGACAAATTTTTCAAGCAGTCAATATGAAGAGGGAAGTTGTACTCACTCTTTAAAAAGAAAAAGGAAAAGAAAACAAAAGACATGCCTAAAGCTCAGTATAAGGAATTGTTAGATGCATGCAAATCCAACCTCCAAAAAGGTTTCAGCTCACACCAGTCAAATGACCATCAGCAAAAAGTCTACAAACTATAAATGCTGAAGGGGTTTTAGAGAACTGTGTACCTTCTAGCTGCTGGTGGGATGAAGAGTGGTAACAGCACTAACGACAACAGAATGGAGGTGGTTTAAAAGGTAAAAATTGAGCTACCATATGATCCGGCAGGGCACCTTCTGGGCCTATAACCTAAGACCACCAGAATCGGAAAGACAGAGGCAGGCAAATGTGCACTGCAGCAATATTTAAATAGCCAAGACACGGGAGCAAAAAAAAGGTCCCGAAACAGATGAATGGACAAAGAAGAAGTGGTATATGTACTGAATGGAATATTAGCCACGAAAAAAATAAAACAATGCCATTTGCAGCACCACGGATGAGCCTAGAGATAATCACACAACGTGAAGTAAGTCAGAATGCGAAAGACAAATGTCCTATGATATCACTTATGTTATCTGAAAATTCATAAAAATGAACAAATTTCCATAGAGAAAGACAATCTCAGACTGAGAAGGCAAACTTATGGTTGAGCCAATGAAAAGGTGTGAGGAGTGGATAAATTAGGATATTCGGGTTAACAAACATATACTAATACCTGTAAAATATATAATCACCAAAGACCTATGGAATACCTACAGTGGGCTACTCAACACTCTGTAATAACCTACATGGAAAAGGATACAAAGATCAATAGATATATGTATATGTGTAAACGAACAAGATTCTGCACACCTAGCACAAACGACATGTTTCAATCAAATTGGCTCCGATAAAAACTAAAAATTAAAGACACAAACAAGAATTAAGGAGGCTAAAACTTCTGGGGCTCTGTCCTGGCACATTCCACTCTAATCTGCAACGTAAAATCACAACTTCCAGGAAGGTTCTGTTACCTTAGCAAGCAGAGTTGGTAACGTACAAATGGTGCCACCCAACGCCGCTTCCTCAAACGGCAGCTTTAAATCCACTACTAATGGTCACTAATATTCACAAGGACCGCAGGGGTGTAAATGACACATGCCCTCAAAAAATGTCCTGGAGTAGGGAAGGGCCAAAGAAATTCAAAACACGGCAAATTTTTCAAGAGGGCAATTTGAAGTTGTAAGTTTAACTCAATCTTAAAAAAAAATAAAAGGGATATTGATGAAAGCTCAACATCAGGAATTATCAGACGCATGCAAATGCAAGCCACACAAAGTTCTCACCTCACACTAGTCAGAATGACCATCAGCAAAAAGTCTACAAACAAGAGATGTTGAAGAAGTTGTGGAGAATAGCATAGCCTATAGCTCTAAGTGGGATGTGAAGTGGTAACGGCCAATAATAGGAACAGAATGGCAGTGCGTTGAAAAGGTAAACATTGAGTTACCATATGGTCCGGAAGGCTCACTGTTGGGCCTGGCACCTGTGAAGACCAGAATCAAAACGACACAGATGGAACATCGTGTACTGCAGCAGTATTTACCATAGCCAAGACATGGAAGCAACAAAAATGGCCATCACCAGATGAATGGACGAAAGAGAGGTCCGTGTACACAATGGAATATCACACACAGAAAAGAATTGAAACAATGCCGTTTGCAGCACCATAGACGACGCTACAGATAATCATACAACTTGAAGTAAGTCAGAAAGCGAGAGACACATATCCTATGGTATCACGTATAGGTGTTATGTAAAAATTGATATTAATGAACTTCTTTCCACAGAGAAGGACACTCACATATTCAGAAAACAAACTTGTGGTTAACCAAATGGAAAGGTGTGAGGAACGTATAACGGAGGAGATTGGGTTTAACAGACATATGCTAATACTTATAAAATATCGAATCGCCAAAGACATACCAAATACCAAGAGAGGTCTACACAGCATTCCGCAATAACCTATATGGAACAGGATCCAAACATGAAAAGATATATGTATCAATGAAACAGATTCTGTACACCTAGAACCAACACAGCATTGCAACCAAATTTGCTCTGAGAAAAATAAAAATTAAACTAAGAATATCAACACCAAATAAGAAGACATAAGTTTGAGGGGGTTTGTCCTGGCACATTCCACTCTAATTTGCAACCTACAAACAGGACTTCCAGGAAGGCTCTGTTGCCCTAGTAACCAGAGTTGGGAATATAGAAATGCCGCCGGTTTGTGGCCGTTTCCTGCAACAGCAGCTTTAAACCCAGTGCTATTGGTCACTGCATATTCACAATTACTACAGGGTTGTAAATGACACCTGCCCTCAAAAAACGTCCTGGTGTAGGTAATGGCGAAAAGAATTCAGAACACGGCCAATGTTTTCAAGGAAACAGTTTGAAGAGGTAAGTTTTACTCTTTTCCTGTTAAAAGAAAAAACACCGGACGTGGATAAAAGCTCAATATCGGGAATTATTCGACGCACGCAAATCCAAAGTACAAAAAGGTATCACCACCGAACACTCAAAATGCCATCACTAAAAGGTCTACAAACAATAAATGCTGAAGGGGTTTTAGAGAACTGTGTACCCTCTACTTGCTGGTGGGATGTAAACTGGTAACAGCCAGTAGTGAGAACAGAATGGAGGTGCATTTAAAGGTAAAACTTGATCTACCATATGATCTAGTAGGCCCACTGCTGGCCCTATCCCCTGAGAAGACCAGAATCCGAAAGACACAGGCTGGCAATCCTGCACTGCATCAATATTTAGCAGAGCCAAGGCTTGGAAGCAACCAAAATGTCCATCAACCGATGAATGCACAAAGAAGAAGTGGTCCATGTACACAGTGGAATATTCGCCATGGAAAAGAATGAAACACTGCTCTTTCCAGCACCATAGGTGAGCCTAGAGATAATCACAGAACGTGAGGTAAGTCGGAAAGCAGACGACAAATATCCTGTGATATCACTACTAGGTGTTACCTAATTAACTGACACAAGTGAACATATTTCCACAGAGAAGGAGACTCACAGACATAGAGAATAAACTAGGGTTATCTAAACGGAAAGGTGGGAGGAATGGATACATTAAGATTAGGGTTACCATACACATACAAATACATATTAAATACATATATCAAAAAGACCCATCCTATACCCAGGTCGGTCTACTGAACGCTCTGTAATAATTTACATGGGGGCTTCCTTGGTGGGGTGGGGGTTAAGAATCCGCCTGCCAATGCAGGGGACACAGGTTCGATCCCTGGTCCGCGAAGAACCCACATGCTGCAGAGCAATTAAACCCGTGCACCACAACCACTGAGCCTGCGCTCTAGAGGCCACGAGCCACCACTACTGAGCCCACACGCCACAACTCCTGAAGCCCACACGCCGAGAACCCGTGCTGTGCAACAAGAGAAGCCACTGCAGTGAGCAGCCCGTGCACCGCAACGAAGACTAGCCCCCGCTCACTGCAACTAGAGAAAGCCCACATGCAGCAACGAAGACCCAATTCGGCCAATCAATCAATCAATCAATCAATAATATTTATTGCAAAAAATAATAATAATTTACATGGGAAGAGGATCTGTACATGAATAGATACATACAATGTTCAAGTGAACCTGATTGTGTGCACCTAGAACGCACAATATTCTAATCATTACCCCATTTAAAAAAATTAAAACCACTAACAACAATTAATGAGACATCAACTTATTGGGGTTTTTCCTGGCACATTCCATTGTAGTTTACAACCTAGGAACTTAAAGGAAGGCTCGGCTGCCCTAGTAACCAGATTAGGGAATGGAGAAATGCTGCCGCCTTGTGGCCTTTTGCCACAGCAGCAGCTTTAAACACAGGGCTAACGGTCACTTAATATTCACAGGAATTGTAGGGCTGCAAATGACACGTGTCCTAAAACAATGTCCTGGGGTAGGTAATGGCCAAAAAAGTTCAAAACACGGAAAATATTTTCAAGAAAACAATTTAAAGAGGTAAGTTTTACTCACTCTTCTATTTAAAAACAAAAGAAGAACATGGATCAAAGCTCAATATCGCGAATTATTGCTTGGATGTAAACCCAAACTACAAAAAGATTTCGCCACCCAATTTTCAAAATGCCATCAGTAAAAATGTCGACAAACAATGAATGCGGACGGGTTTGTGGACAAATGCATACCCACTATGCTGTTGGTTGGAGGTAAACCGGTAACAGGTAATCATGAGAACAGAATGGAGCTGCATTTAAAAGGTAAAAGTTGAGCTACCATATGATGCGGCCGATCCCCTAATGGGCCTATGACCTACAAAGACCAGAATCAGAAACACACAGATAGGCAAACATGCACTGCGGCAATATTTACAATAGCCAAGACATGCAAGCAAACAAAATGTCCATCAACAGATAAATGGACAGAGAAGAAGTGGTATATGTACCGAATGGCGTACTAGCCTCGGAAAAAAGTGAACAATCCCGTTTTCATGACTACAGATGAGCCTAGAAATAATCATATTATCTTAAGTAAGTCAAAAGGGAATGACAAATATCTTATGATATCCTTTATAGAGGTTAGCCTAAGATTGCTACCAATGAACATATTTCCACAGAAAAAAGGCACTCACAGACTTATAAGACAAACCAACGGTTAACCAAAATGAGAGTTGGGAGGATGGATAAATTAGGATTATGGGGGTAACATACATATACTCATGTATGTTCAATGTATATGAACATATGACATATGAACTATATGAATAATGTAATCACCAATACATATAAAATACATAATGACCAAACACCTGCCAAATACCAAGGGAGGTCTACTCAACACTCTGTAATAACATACATGGTAAGAGGATCCGAAGATGAACAGATATATGTATGAATAATTGACCAGATTCTGTACAGCCAGACAATCACAACACTCTATTCAAATTGACTTCGATAAGAAATAGAAATTACATTTAAAAAACACACCTAAGTAAGGAGACATAAACTTCTGGGGGTTTGTCCGAGCACATTCCAGTCGAATTTACAACCGAGGAACACGACATCCAGGAAGACTCCGTTGCCCTAGTAACAAGAGTTGAGAACGTAGAAATGCTGCCGCCTTGTGGCTGTTTCCCACAACAGCAGCTGTAAACATAGTGCTAATGGTCCCTTAACATTCACAAGGACTGCCGGGCTGTAAATGACACCTGCCCTCAGAAAAGGCCCTGGGGTAGGGAATAGCCAAGAAAATTCAACACATGACAAATTTTTCAAGCAGTCAATATGAAGAGGGAAGTTGTACTCACTCTTTAAAAAGAAAAAGGAAAAGAAAACAAAAGACATGCCTAAAGCTCAGTATAAGGAATTGTTAGATGCATGCAAATCCAACCTCCAAAAAGGTTTCAGCTCACACCAGTCAAATGACCATCAGCAAAAAGTCTACAAACTATAAATGCTGAAGGGGTTTTAGAGAACTGTGTACCTTCTAGCTGCTGGTGGGATGAAGAGTGGTAACAGCACTAACGACAACAGAATGGAGGTGGTTTAAAAGGTAAAAATTGAGCTACCATATGATCCGGCAGGGCACCTTCTGGGCCTATAACCTAAGACCACCAGAATCGGAAAGACAGAGGCAGGCAAATGTGCACTGCAGCAATATTTAAATAGCCAAGACACGGGAGCAAAAAAAAGGTCCCGAAACAGATGAATGGACAAAGAAGAAGTGGTATATGTACTGAATGGAATATTAGCCACGAAAAAAATAAAACAATGCCATTTGCAGCACCACGGATGAGCCTAGAGATAATCACACAACGTGAAGTAAGTCAGAATGCGAAAGACAAATGTCCTATGATATCACTTATGTTATCTGAAAATTCATAAAAATGAACAAATTTCCATAGAGAAAGACAATCTCAGACTGAGAAGGCAAACTTATGGTTGAGCCAATGAAAAGGTGTGAGGAGTGGATAAATTAGGATATTCGGGTTAACAAACATATACTAATACCTGTAAAATATATAATCACCAAAGACCTATGGAATACCTACAGTGGGCTACTCAACACTCTGTAATAACCTACATGGAAAAGGATACAAAGATCAATAGATATATGTATATGTGTAAACGAACAAGATTCTGCACACCTAGCACAAACGACATGTTTCAATCAAATTGGCTCCGATAAAAACTAAAAATTAAAGACACAAACAAGAATTAAGGAGGCTAAAACTTCTGGGGCTCTGTCCTGGCACATTCCACTCTAATCTGCAACGTAAAATCACAACTTCCAGGAAGGTTCTGTTACCTTAGCAAGCAGAGTTGGTAACGTACAAATGGTGCCACCCAACGCCGCTTCCTCAAACGGCAGCTTTAAATCCACTACTAATGGTCACTAATATTCACAAGGACCGCAGGGGTGTAAATGACACATGCCCTCAAAAAATGTCCTGGAGTAGGGAAGGGCCAAAGAAATTCAAAACACGGCAAATTTTTCAAGAGGGCAATTTGAAGTTGTAAGTTTAACTCAATCTTAAAAAAAAATAAAAGGGATATTGATGAAAGCTCAACATCAGGAATTATCAGACGCATGCAAATGCAAGCCACACAAAGTTCTCACCTCACACTAGTCAGAATGACCATCAGCAAAAAGTCTACAAACAAGAGATGTTGAAGAAGTTGTGGAGAATAGCATAGCCTATAGCTCTAAGTGGGATGTGAAGTGGTAACGGCCAATAATAGGAACAGAATGGCAGTGCGTTGAAAAGGTAAACATTGAGTTACCATATGGTCCGGAAGGCTCACTGTTGGGCCTGGCACCTGTGAAGACCAGAATCAAAACGACACAGATGGAACATCGTGTACTGCAGCAGTATTTACCATAGCCAAGACATGGAAGCAACAAAAATGGCCATCACCAGATGAATGGACGAAAGAGAGGTCCGTGTACACAATGGAATATCACACACAGAAAAGAATTGAAACAATGCCGTTTGCAGCACCATAGACGACGCTACAGATAATCATACAACTTGAAGTAAGTCAGAAAGCGAGAGACACATATCCTATGGTATCACGTATAGGTGTTATGTAAAAATTGATATTAATGAACTTCTTTCCACAGAGAAGGACACTCACATATTCAGAAAACAAACTTGTGGTTAACCAAATGGAAAGGTGTGAGGAACGTATAACGGAGGAGATTGGGTTTAACAGACATATGCTAATACTTATAAAATATCGAATCGCCAAAGACATACCAAATACCAAGAGAGGTCTACACAGCATTCCGCAATAACCTATATGGAACAGGATCCAAACATGAAAAGATATATGTATCAATGAAACAGATTCTGTACACCTAGAACCAACACAGCATTGCAACCAAATTTGCTCTGAGAAAAATAAAAATTAAACTAAGAATATCAACACCAAATAAGAAGACATAAGTTTGAGGGGGTTTGTCCTGGCACATTCCACTCTAATTTGCAACCTACAAACAGGACTTCCAGGAAGGCTCTGTTGCCCTAGTAACCAGAGTTGGGAATATAGAAATGCCGCCGGTTTGTGGCCGTTTCCTGCAACAGCAGCTTTAAACCCAGTGCTATTGGTCACTGCATATTCACAATTACTACAGGGTTGTAAATGACACCTGCCCTCAAAAAACGTCCTGGTGTAGGTAATGGCGAAAAGAATTCAGAACACGGCCAATGTTTTCAAGGAAACAGTTTGAAGAGGTAAGTTTTACTCTTTTCCTGTTAAAAGAAAAAACACCGGACGTGGATAAAAGCTCAATATCGGGAATTATTCGACGCACGCAAATCCAAAGTACAAAAAGGTATCACCACCGAACACTCAAAATGCCATCACTAAAAGGTCTACAAACAATAAATGCTGAAGGGGTTTTAGAGAACTGTGTACCCTCTACTTGCTGGTGGGATGTAAACTGGTAACAGCCAGTAGTGAGAACAGAATGGAGGTGCATTTAAAGGTAAAACTTGATCTACCATATGATCTAGTAGGCCCACTGCTGGCCCTATCCCCTGAGAAGACCAGAATCCGAAAGACACAGGCTGGCAATCCTGCACTGCATCAATATTTAGCAGAGCCAAGGCTTGGAAGCAACCAAAATGTCCATCAACCGATGAATGCACAAAGAAGAAGTGGTCCATGTACACAGTGGAATATTCGCCATGGAAAAGAATGAAACACTGCTCTTTCCAGCACCATAGGTGAGCCTAGAGATAATCACAGAACGTGAGGTAAGTCGGAAAGCAGACGACAAATATCCTGTGATATCACTACTAGGTGTTACCTAATTAACTGACACAAGTGAACATATTTCCACAGAGAAGGAGACTCACAGACATAGAGAATAAACTAGGGTTATCTAAACGGAAAGGTGGGAGGAATGGATACATTAAGATTAGGGTTACCATACACATACAAATACATATTAAATACATATATCAAAAAGACCCATCCTATACCCAGGTCGGTCTACTGAACGCTCTGTAATAATTTACATGGGGGCTTCCTTGGTGGGGTGGGGGTTAAGAATCCGCCTGCCAATGCAGGGGACACAGGTTCGATCCCTGGTCCGCGAAGAACCCACATGCTGCAGAGCAATTAAACCCGTGCACCACAACCACTGAGCCTGCGCTCTAGAGGCCACGAGCCACCACTACTGAGCCCACACGCCACAACTCCTGAAGCCCACACGCCGAGAACCCGTGCTGTGCAACAAGAGAAGCCACTGCAGTGAGCAGCCCGTGCACCGCAACGAAGACTAGCCCCCGCTCACTGCAACTAGAGAAAGCCCACATGCAGCAACGAAGACCCAATTCGGCCAATCAATCAATCAATCAATCAATAATATTTATTGCAAAAAATAATAATAATTTACATGGGAAGAGGATCTGTACATGAATAGATACATACAATGTTCAAGTGAACCTGATTGTGTGCACCTAGAACGCACAATATTCTAATCATTACCCCATTTAAAAAAATTAAAACCACTAACAACAATTAATGAGACATCAACTTATTGGGGTTTTTCCTGGCACATTCCATTGTAGTTTACAACCTAGGAACTTAAAGGAAGGCTCGGCTGCCCTAGTAACCAGATTAGGGAATGGAGAAATGCTGCCGCCTTGTGGCCTTTTGCCACAGCAGCAGCTTTAAACACAGGGCTAACGGTCACTTAATATTCACAGGAATTGTAGGGCTGCAAATGACACGTGTCCTAAAACAATGTCCTGGGGTAGGTAATGGCCAAAAAAGTTCAAAACACGGAAAATATTTTCAAGAAAACAATTTAAAGAGGTAAGTTTTACTCACTCTTCTATTTAAAAACAAAAGAAGAACATGGATCAAAGCTCAATATCGCGAATTATTGCTTGGATGTAAACCCAAACTACAAAAAGATTTCGCCACCCAATTTTCAAAATGCCATCAGTAAAAATGTCGACAAACAATGAATGCGGACGGGTTTGTGGACAAATGCATACCCACTATGCTGTTGGTTGGAGGTAAACCGGTAACAGGTAATCATGAGAACAGAATGGAGCTGCATTTAAAAGGTAAAAGTTGAGCTACCATATGATGCGGCCGATCCCCTAATGGGCCTATGACCTACAAAGACCAGAATCAGAAACACACAGATAGGCAAACATGCACTGCGGCAATATTTACAATAGCCAAGACATGCAAGCAAACAAAATGTCCATCAACAGATAAATGGACAGAGAAGAAGTGGTATATGTACCGAATGGCATACTAGCCTCGGAAAAAAGTGAACAATCCCGTTTTCATGACTACAGATGAGCCTAGAAATAATCATATTATCTTAAGTAAGTCAAAAGGGAATGACAAATATCTTATGATATCCTTTATAGAGGTTAGCCTAAGATTGCTACCAATGAACATATTTCCACAGAAAAAAGACACTCACAGACTTATAAGACAAACCAACAGTTAACCAAAATGAAAGTTGGGAGGATGGATAAATTAGGATTATGGGGGTAACATACATATACTAATGTATGTTCAATGTATATGAACATATGACATATAAACTATATGAATTATGTGATCACCAATACATATAAAATACATAATGACCAAACACCTGCCAAATACCAAGGGAGGTCTACTCAACACTCTGTAATAACATACATGGTAAGAGGATCCGAAGATGAACAGATATATGTATGAATAATTGACCAGATTCTGTACAGCCAGACAATCACAACACTCTATTCAAATTGACTTCGATAAGAAATAGAAATTACATTTAAAAAACACACCTAAGTAAGGAGACATAAACTTCTGGGGGTTTGTCCGAGCACATTCCAGTCGAATTTACAACCGAGGAACACGACATCCAGGAAGACTCCGTTGCCCTAGTAACAAGAGTTGAGAACGTAGAAATGCTGCCGCCTTGTGGCTGTTTCCCACAACAGCAGCTGTAAACATAGTGCTAATGGTCCCTTAACATTCACAAGGACTGCCGGGCTGTAAATGACACCTGCCCTCAGAAAAGGCCCTGGGGTAGGGAATAGCCAAGAAAATTCAACACATGACAAATTTTTCAAGCAGTCAATATGAAGAGGGAAGTTGTACTCACTCTTTAAAAAGAAAAAGGAAAAGAAAACAAAAGACATGCCTAAAGCTCAGTATAAGGAATTGTTAGATGCATGCAAATCCAACCTCCAAAAAGGTTTCAGCTCACACCAGTCAAATGACCATCAGCAAAAAGTCTACAAACTATAAATGCTGAAGGGGTTTTAGAGAACTGTGTACCTTCTAGCTGCTGGTGGGATGAAGAGTGGTAACAGCACTAACGACAACAGAATGGAGGTGGTTTAAAAGGTAAAAATTGAGCTACCATATGATCCGGCAGGGCACCTTCTGGGCCTATAACCTAAGACCACCAGAATCGGAAAGACAGAGGCAGGCAAATGTGCACTGCAGCAATATTTAAATAGCCAAGACACGGGAGCAAAAAAAAGGTCCCGAAACAGATGAATGGACAAAGAAGAAGTGGTATATGTACTGAATGGAATATTAGCCACGAAAAAAATAAAACAATGCCATTTGCAGCACCACGGATGAGCCTAGAGATAATCACACAACGTGAAGTAAGTCAGAATGCGAAAGACAAATGTCCTATGATATCACTTATGTTATCTGAAAATTCATAAAAATGAACAAATTTCCATAGAGAAAGACAATCTCAGACTGAGAAGGCAAACTTATGGTTGAGCCAATGAAAAGGTGTGAGGAGTGGATAAATTAGGATATTCGGGTTAACAAACATATACTAATACCTGTAAAATATATAATCACCAAAGACCTATGGAATACCTACAGTGGGCTACTCAACACTCTGTAATAACCTACATGGAAAAGGATACAAAGATCAATAGATATATGTATATGTGTAAACGAACAAGATTCTGCACACCTAGCACAAACGACATGTTTCAATCAAATTGGCTCTGATAAAAACTAAAAATTAAAGACACAAACAAGAATTAAGGAGGCTAAAACTTCTGGGGCTCTGTCCTGGCACATTCCACTCTAATCTGCAACGTAAAATCACAACTTCCAGGAAGGTTCTGTTACCTTAGCAAGCAGAGTTGGTAACGTACAAATGGTGCCACCCAACGCCGCTTCCTCAAACGGCAGCTTTAAATCCACTACTAATGGTCACTAATATTCACAAGGACCGCAGGGGTGTAAATGACACATGCCCTCAAAAAATGTCCTGGAGTAGGGAAGGGCCAAAGAAATTCAAAACACGGCAAATTTTTCAAGAGGGCAATTTGAAGTTGTAAGTTTAACTCAATCTTAAAAAAAAATAAAAGGGATATTGATGAAAGCTCAACATCAGGAATTATCAGACGCATGCAAATGCAAGCCACACAAAGTTCTCACCTCACACTAGTCAGAATGACCATCAGCAAAAAGTCTACAAACAAGAGATGTTGAAGAAGTTGTGGAGAATAGCATAGCCTATAGCTCTAAGTGGGATGTGAAGTGGTAACGGCCAATAATAGGAACAGAATGGCAGTGCGTTGAAAAGGTAAACATTGAGTTACCATATGGTCCGGAAGGCTCACTGTTGGGCCTGGCACCTGTGAAGACCAGAATCCAAACGACACAGATGGAACATCGTGTACTGCAGCAGTATTTACCATAGCCAAGACATGGAAGCAACAAAAATGGCCATCACCAGATGAATGGACGAAAGAGAGGTCCGTGTACACAATGGAATATCACACACAGAAAAGAATTGAAACAATGCCGTTTGCAGCACCATAGACGACGCTACAGATAATCATACAACTTGAAGTAAGTCAGAAAGCGAGAGACACATATCCTATGGTATCACGTATAGGTGTTATGTAAAAATTGATATTAATGAACTTCTTTCCACAGAGAAGGACACTCACATATTCAGAAAACAAACTTGTGGTTAACCAAATGGAAAGGTGTGAGGAACGTATAACGGAGGAGATTGGGTTTAACAGACATATGCTAATACTTATAAAATATCGAATCGCCAAAGACATACCAAATACCAAGAGAGGTCTACACAGCATTCCGCAATAACCTATATGGAACAGGATCCAAACATGAAAAGATATATGTATCAATGAAACAGATTCTGTACACCTAGAACCAACACAGCATTGCAACCAAATTTGCTCTGAGAAAAATAAAAATTAAACTAAGAATATCAACACCAAATAAGAAGACATAAGTTTGAGGGGGTTTGTCCTGGCACATTCCACTCTAATTTGCAACCTACAAACAGGACTTCCAGGAAGGCTCTGTTGCCCTAGTAACCAGAGTTGGGAATATAGAAATGCCGCCGGTTTGTGGCCGTTTCCTGCAACAGCAGCTTTAAACCCAGTGCTATTGGTCACTGCATATTCACAATTACTACAGGGTTGTAAATGACACCTGCCCTCAAAAAACGTCCTGGTGTAGGTAATGGCGAAAAGAATTCAGAACACGGCCAATGTTTTCAAGGAAACAGTTTGAAGAGGTAAGTTTTACTCTTTTCCTGTTAAAAGAAAAAACACCGGACGTGGATAAAAGCTCAATATCGGGAATTATTCGACGCACGCAAATCCAAAGTACAAAAAGGTATCACCACCGAACACTCAAAATGCCATCACTAAAAGGTCTACAAACAATAAATGCTGAAGGGGTTTTAGAGAACTGTGTACCCTCTACTTGCTGGTGGGATGTAAACTGGTAACAGCCAGTAGTGAGAACAGAATGGAGGTGCATTTAAAGGTAAAACTTGATCTACCATATGATCTAGTAGGCCCACTGCTGGCCCTATCCCCTGAGAAGACCAGAATCCGAAAGACACAGGCTGGCAATCCTGCACTGCATCAATATTTAGCAGAGCCAAGGCTTGGAAGCAACCAAAATGTCCATCAACCGATGAATGCACAAAGAAGAAGTGGTCCATGTACACAGTGGAATATTCGCCATGGAAAAGAATGAAACACTGCTCTTTCCAGCACCATAGGTGAGCCTAGAGATAATCACAGAACGTGAGGTAAGTCGGAAAGCAGACGACAAATATCCTGTGATATCACTACTAGGTGTTACCTAATTAACTGACACAAGTGAACATATTTCCACAGAGAAGGAGACTCACAGACATAGAGAATAAACTAGGGTTATCTAAACGGAAAGGTGGGAGGAATGGATACATTAAGATTAGGGTTACCATACACATACAAATACATATTAAATACATATATCAAAAAGACCCATCCTATACCCAGGTCGGTCTACTGAACGCTCTGTAATAATTTACATGGGGGCTTCCTTGGTGGGGTGGGGGTTAAGAATCCGCCTGCCAATGCAGGGGACACAGGTTCGATCCCTGGTCCGCGAAGAACCCACATGCTGCAGAGCAATTAAACCCGTGCACCACAACCACTGAGCCTGCGCTCTAGAGGCCACGAGCCACCACTACTGAGCCCACACGCCACAACTCCTGAAGCCCACACGCCGAGAACCCGTGCTGTGCAACAAGAGAAGCCACTGCAGTGAGCAGCCCGTGCACCGCAACGAAGACTAGCCCCCGCTCACTGCAACTAGAGAAAGCCCACATGCAGCAACGAAGACCCAATTCGGCCAATCAATCAATCAATCAATCAATAATATTTATTGCAAAAAATAATAATAATTTACATGGGAAGAGGATCTGTACATGAATAGATACATACAATGTTCAAGTGAACCTGATTGTGTGCACCTAGAACGCACAATATTCTAATCATTACCCCATTTAAAAAAATTAAAACCACTAACAACAATTAATGAGACATCAACTTATTGGGGTTTTTCCTGGCACATTCCATTGTAGTTTACAACGTAGGAACTTAAAGGAAGGCTCGGCTGCCCTAGTAACCAGATTAGGGAATGGAGAAATGCTGCCGCCTTGTGGCCTTTTGCCACAGCAGCAGCTTTAAACACAGGGCTAACGGTCACTTAATATTCACAGGAATTGTAGGGCTGCAAATGACACGTGTCCTAAAACAATGTCCTGGGGTAGGTAATGGCCAAAAAAGTTCAAAACACGGAAAATATTTTCAAGAAAACAATTTAAAGAGGTAAGTTTTACTCACTCTTCTATTTAAAAACAAAAGAAGAACATGGATCAAAGCTCAATATCGCGAATTATTGCTTGGATGTAAACCCAAACTACAAAAAGATTTCGCCACCCAATTTTCAAAATGCCATCAGTAAAAATGTCGACAAACAATGAATGCGGACGGGTTTGTGGACAAATGCATACCCACTATGCTGTTGGTTGGAGGTAAACCGGTAACAGGTAATCATGAGAACAGAATGGAGCTGCATTTAAAAGGTAAAAGTTGAGCTACCATATGATGCGGCCGATCCCCTAATGGGCCTATGACCTACAAAGACCAGAATCAGAAACACACAGATAGGCAAACATGCACTGCGGCAATATTTACAATAGCCAAGACATGCAAGCAAACAAAATGTCCATCAACAGATAAATGGACAGAGAAGAAGTGGTATATGTACCGAATGGCATACTAGCCTCGGAAAAAAGTGAACAATCCCGTTTTCATGACTACAGATGAGCCTAGAAATAATCATATTATCTTAAGTAAGTCAAAAGGGAATGACAAATATCTTATGATATCCTTTATAGAGGTTAGCCTAAGATTGCTACCAATGAACATATTTCCACAGAAAAAAGACACTCACAGACTTATAAGACAAACCAACAGTTAACCAAAATGAAAGTTGGGAGGATGGATAAATTAGGATTATGGGGGTAACATACATATACTAATGTATGTTCAATGTATATGAACATATGACATATAAACTATATGAATTATGTGATCACCAATACATATAAAATACATAATGACCAAACACCTGCCAAATACCAAGGGAGGTCTACTCAACACTCTGTAATAACATACATGGTAAGAGGATCCGAAGATGAACAGATATATGTATGAATAATTGACCAGATTCTGTACAGCCAGACAATCACAACACTCTATTCAAATTGACTTCGATAAGAAATAGAAATTACATTTAAAAAACACACCTAAGTAAGGAGACATAAACTTCTGGGGGTTTGTCCGAGCACATTCCAGTCGAATTTACAACCGAGGAACACGACATCCAGGAAGACTCCGTTGCCCTAGTAACAAGAGTTGAGAACGTAGAAATGCTGCCGCCTTGTGGCTGTTTCCCACAACAGCAGCTGTAAACATAGTGCTAATGGTCCCTTAACATTCACAAGGACTGCCGGGCTGTAAATGACACCTGCCCTCAGAAAAGGCCCTGGGGTAGGGAATAGCCAAGAAAATTCAACACATGACAAATTTTTCAAGCAGTCAATATGAAGAGGGAAGTTGTACTCACTCTTTAAAAAGAAAAAGGAAAAGAAAACAAAAGACATGCCTAAAGCTCAGTATAAGGAATTGTTAGATGCATGCAAATCCAACCTCCAAAAAGGTTTCAGCTCACACCAGTCAAATGACCATCAGCAAAAAGTCTACAAACTATAAATGCTGAAGGGGTTTTAGAGAACTGTGTACCTTCTAGCTGCTGGTGGGATGAAGAGTGGTAACAGCACTAACGACAACAGAATGGAGGTGGTTTAAAAGGTAAAAATTGAGCTACCATATGATCCGGCAGGGCACCTTCTGGGCCTATAACCTAAGACCACCAGAATCGGAAAGACAGAGGCAGGCAAATGTGCACTGCAGCAATATTTAAATAGCCAAGACACGGGAGCAAAAAAAAGGTCCCGAAACAGATGAATGGACAAAGAAGAAGTGGTATATGTACTGAATGGAATATTAGCCACGAAAAAAATAAAACAATGCCATTTGCAGCACCACGGATGAGCCTAGAGATAATCACACAACGTGAAGTAAGTCAGAATGCGAAAGACAAATGTCCTATGATATCACTTATGTTATCTGAAAATTCATAAAAATGAACAAATTTCCATAGAGAAAGACAATCTCAGACTGAGAAGGCAAACTTATGGTTGAGCCAATGAAAAGGTGTGAGGAGTGGATAAATTAGGATATTCGGGTTAACAAACATATACTAATACCTGTAAAATATATAATCACCAAAGACCTATGGAATACCTACAGTGGGCTACTCAACACTCTGTAATAACCTACATGGAAAAGGATACAAAGATCAATAGATATATGTATATGTGTAAACGAACAAGATTCTGCACACCTAGCACAAACGACATGTTTCAATCAAATTGGCTCTGATAAAAACTAAAAATTAAAGACACAAACAAGAATTAAGGAGGCTAAAACTTCTGGGGCTCTGTCCTGGCACATTCCACTCTAATCTGCAACGTAAAATCACAACTTCCAGGAAGGTTCTGTTACCTTAGCAAGCAGAGTTGGTAACGTACAAATGGTGCCACCCAACGCCGCTTCCTCAAACGGCAGCTTTAAATCCACTACTAATGGTCACTAATATTCACAAGGACCGCAGGGGTGTAAATGACACATGCCCTCAAAAAATGTCCTGGAGTAGGGAAGGGCCAAAGAAATTCAAAACACGGCAAATTTTTCAAGAGGGCAATTTGAAGTTGTAAGTTTAACTCAATCTTAAAAAAAAATAAAAGGGATATTGATGAAAGCTCAACATCAGGAATTATCAGACGCATGCAAATGCAAGCCACACAAAGTTCTCACCTCACACTAGTCAGAATGACCATCAGCAAAAAGTCTACAAACAAGAGATGTTGAAGAAGTTGTGGAGAATAGCATAGCCTATAGCTCTAAGTGGGATGTGAAGTGGTAACGGCCAATAATAGGAACAGAATGGCAGTGCGTTGAAAAGGTAAACATTGAGTTACCATATGGTCCGGAAGGCTCACTGTTGGGCCTGGCACCTGTGAAGACCAGAATCCAAACGACACAGATGGAACATCGTGTACTGCAGCAGTATTTACCATAGCCAAGACATGGAAGCAACAAAAATGGCCATCACCAGATGAATGGACGAAAGAGAGGTCCGTGTACACAATGGAATATCACACACAGAAAAGAATTGAAACAATGCCGTTTGCAGCACCATAGACGACGCTACAGATAATCATACAACTTGAAGTAAGTCAGAAAGCGAGAGACACATATCCTATGGTATCACGTATAGGTGTTATGTAAAAATTGATATTAATGAACTTCTTTCCACAGAGAAGGACACTCACATATTCAGAAAACAAACTTGTGGTTAACCAAATGGAAAGGTGTGAGGAACGTATAACGGAGGAGATTGGGTTTAACAGACATATGCTAATACTTATAAAATATCGAATCGCCAAAGACATACCAAATACCAAGAGAGGTCTACACAGCATTCCGCAATAACCTATATGGAACAGGATCCAAACATGAAAAGATATATGTATCAATGAAACAGATTCTGTACACCTAGAACCAACACAGCATTGCAACCAAATTTGCTCTGAGAAAAATAAAAATTAAACTAAGAATATCAACACCAAATAAGAAGACATAAGTTTGAGGGGGTTTGTCCTGGCACATTCCACTCTAATTTGCAACCTACAAACAGGACTTCCAGGAAGGCTCTGTTGCCCTAGTAACCAGAGTTGGGAATATAGAAATGCCGCCGGTTTGTGGCCGTTTCCTGCAACAGCAGCTTTAAACCCAGTGCTATTGGTCACTGCATATTCACAATTACTACAGGGTTGTAAATGACACCTGCCCTCAAAAAACGTCCTGGTGTAGGTAATGGCGAAAAGAATTCAGAACACGGCCAATGTTTTCAAGGAAACAGTTTGAAGAGGTAAGTTTTACTCTTTTCCTGTTAAAAGAAAAAACACCGGATGTGGATAAAAGCTCAATATCGGGAATTATTCGACGCACGCAAATCCAAAGTACAAAAAGGTATCACCACCGAACACTCAAAATGCCATCACTAAAAGGTCTACAAACAATAAATGCTGAAGGGGTTTTAGAGAACTGTGTACCCTCTACTTGCTGGTGGGATGTAAACTGGTAACAGCCAGTAGTGAGAACAGAATGGAGGTGCATTTAAAGGTAAAACTTGATCTACCATATGATCTAGTAGGCCCACTGCTGGCCCTATCCCCTGAGAAGACCAGAATCCGAAAGACACAGGCTGGCAATCCTGCACTGCATCAATATTTAGCAGAGCCAAGGCTTGGAAGCAACCAAAATGTCCATCAACCGATGAATGCACAAAGAAGAAGTGGTCCATGTACACAGTGGAATATTCGCCATGGAAAAGAATGAAACACTGCTCTTTCCAGCACCATAGGTGAGCCTAGAGATAATCACAGAACGTGAGGTAAGTCGGAAAGCAGACGACAAATATCCTGTGATATCACTACTAGGTGTTACCTAATTAACTGACACAAGTGAACATATTTCCACAGAGAAGGAGACTCACAGACATAGAGAATAAACTAGGGTTATCTAAACGGAAAGGTGGGAGGAATGGATACATTAAGATTAGGGTTACCATACACATACAAATACATATTAAATACATATATCAAAAAGACCCATCCTATACCCAGGTCGGTCTACTGAACGCTCTGTAATAATTTACATGGGGGCTTCCTTGGTGGGGTGGGGGTTAAGAATCCGCCTGCCAATGCAGGGGACACAGGTTCGATCCCTGGTCCGCGAAGAACCCACATGCTGCAGAGCAATTAAACCCGTGCACCACAACCACTGAGCCTGCGCTCTAGAGGCCACGAGCCACCACTACTGAGCCCACACGCCACAACTGCTGAAGCCCACACGCCGAGAACCCGTGCTGTGCAACAAGAGAAGCCACTGCAGTGAGCAGCCCGTGCACCGCAACGAAGACTAGCCCCCGCTCACTGCAACTAGAGAAAGCCCACATGCAGCAACGAAGACCCAATTCGGCCAATCAATCAATCAATCAATCAATAATATTTATTGCAAAAAATAATAATAATTTACATGGGAAGAGGATCTGTACATGAATAGATACATACAATGTTCAAGTGAACCTGATTGTGTGCACCTAGAATGCACAATATTCTAATCATTACCCCAATTAAAAAAATTAAAACCACTAACAACAATTAATGAGACATCAACTTATTGGGGTTTTTCCTGGCACATTCCATTGTAGTTTACAACCTAGGAACTTAAAGGAAGGCTCGGCTGCCCTAGTAACCAGATTAGGGAATGGAGAAATGCTGCCGCCTTGTGGCCTTTTGCCACAGCAGCAGCTTTAAACACAGGGCTAACGGTCACTTAATATTCACAGGAATTGTAGGGCTGCAAATGACACGTGTCCTAAAACAATGTCCTGGGGCAGGTAATGGCCAAAAAAGTTCAAAACACGGAAAATATTTTCAAGAAAACAATTTAAAGAGGTAAGTTTTACTCACTCTTCTATTTAAAAACAAAAGAAGAACATGGATCAAAGCTCAATATCGCGAATTATTGCTTGGATGTAAACCCAAACTACAAAAAGATTTCGCCACCCAATTTTCAAAATGCCATCAGTAAAAATGTCGACAAACAATGAATGCGGACGGGTTTGTGGACAAATGCATACCCACTATGCTGTTGGTTGGAGGTAAACCGGTAACAGGTAATCATGAGAACAGAATGGAGCTGCATTTAAAAGGTAAAAGTTGAGCTACCATATGATGCGGCCGATCCCCTAATGGGCCTACAACCTACAAAGATCAGAATCAGAAACACACAGATAGGCAAACATGCACTGCGGCAATATTTACAATAGCCAAGACATGCAAGCAAACAAAATGTCCATCAACAGATAAATGGACAGAGAAGAACTGGTATATGTACCGAATGGCATACTAGCCTCGGAAAAAAGTGAACAATCCCGTTTTCATGACTACAGATGAGCCTAGAAATAATCATATTACCTTAAGTAAGTCAAAAGGGAATGACAAATATCTTATGATATCCTTTATAGAGGTTAGCCTAAGATTGCTACCAATGAACATATTTCCACAGAAAAAAGGCACTCACAGACTTATAAGACAAACCAACGGTTAACCAAAATGAGAGTTGGGAGGATGGATAAATTAGGATTATGGGGGTAACATACATATACTCATGTATGTTCAATGTATATGAACATATGACATATGAACTATATGAATAATGTAATCACCAATACATATAAAATACATAATGACCAAACACCTGCCAAATACCAAGGGAGGTCTACTCAACACTCTGTAATAACATACATGGTAAGAGGATCCGAAGATGAACAGATATATGTATGAATAATTGACCAGATTCTGTACAGCCAGACAATCACAACACTCTATTCAAATTGACTTCGATAAGAAATAGAAATTACATTTAAAAAACACACCTAAGTAAGGAGACATAAACTTCTGGGGGTTTGTCTGAGCACATTCCAGTCGAATTTACAACCGAGGAACACGACATCCAGGAAGACTCCGTTGCCCTAGTAACAAGAGTTGAGAACGTAGAAATGCTGCCGCCTTGTGGCTGTTTCCCACAACAGCAGCTGTAAACATAGTGCTAATGGTCCCTTAACATTCACAAGGACTGCCGGGCTGTAAATGACACCTGCCCTCAGAAAAGGCCCTGGGGTAGGGAATAGCCAAGAAAATTCAACACATGACAAATTTTTCAAGCAGTCAATATGAAGAGGGAAGTTGTACTCACTCTTTAAAAAGAAAAAGGAAAAGAAAACAAAAGACATGCCTAAAGCTCAGTATAAGGAATTGTTAGATGCATGCAAATCCAACCTCCAAAAAGGTTTCAGCTCACACCAGTCAAATGACCATCAGCAAAAAGTCTACAAACTATAAATGCTGAAGGGGTTTTAGAGAACTGTGTACCTTCTAGCTGCTGGTGGGATGAAGAGTGGTAACAGCACTAACGACAACACAATGGAGGTGGTTTAAAAGGTAAAAATTGAGCTACCATATGATCCGGCAGGGCACCTTCTGGGCCTATAACCTAAGACCACCAGAATCGGAAAGACAGAGGCAGGCAAATGTGCACTGCAGCAATATTTAAATAGCCAAGACACGGGAGCAAAAAAAAGGTCCCGAAACAGATGAATGGACAAAGAAGAAGTGGTATATGTACAGAATGGAATATTAGCCACGAAAAAAATAAAACAATGCCATTTGCAGCACCACGGATGAGCCTAGAGATAATCACACAACGTGAAGTAAGTCAGAATGCGAAAGACAAATGTCCTATGATATCACTTATGTTATCTGAAAATTCATAAAAATGAACAAATTTCCATAGAGAAAGACAATCTCAGACTGAGAAGGCAAACTTATGGTTGAGCCAATGAAAAGGTGTGAGGAGTGGATAAATTAGGATATTCGGGTTAACAAACATATACTAATACCTGTAAAATATATAATCACCAAAGACCTATGGAATACCTACAGTGGGCTACTCAACACTCTGTAATAACCTACATGGAAAAGGATACAAAGATCAATAGATATATGTATATGTGTAAACGAACAAGATTCTGCACACCTAGCACAAACGACATGTTTCAATCAAATTGGCTCTGATAAAAACTAAAAATTAAAGACACAAACAAGAATTAAGGAGGCTAAAACTTCTGGGGCTCTGTCCTGGCACATTCCACTCTAATCTGCAACGTAAAATCACAACTTCCAGGAAGGTTCTGTTACCTTAGCAAGCAGAGTTGGTAACGTACAAATGGTGCCACCCAACGCCGCTTCCTCAAACGGCAGCTTTAAATCCACTACTAATGGTCACTAATATTCACAAGGACCGCAGGGGTGTAAATGACACATGCCCTCAAAAAATGTCCTGGAGTAGGGAAGGGCCAAAGAAATTCAAAACACGGCAAATTTTTCAAGAGGGCAATTTGAAGTTGTAAGTTTAACTCAATCTTAAAAAAAATAAAAGGGATATTGATGAAAGCTCAACATCAGGAATTATCAGACGCATGCAAATGCAAGCCACACAAAGTTGTCACCTCACACTAGTCAGAATGACCATCAGCAAAAAGTCTACAAACAAGAGATGTTGAAGAAGTTGTGGAGAATAGCATAGCCTATAGCTCTAAGTGGGATGTGAAGTGGTAACAGCCAATAATAGGAACAGAATGGCAGTGCGTTGAAAAGGTAAACATTGAGTTACCATATGGTCCGGAAGGCTCACTGTTGGGCCTGGCACCTGTGAAGACCAGAATCAAAACGACACAGATGGAACATCGTGTACTGCAGCAGTATTTACCATAGCCAAGACATGGAAGCAACAAAAATGGCCATCACCAGATGAATGGACGAAAGAGAGGTCCGTGTACACAATGGAATATCACACACAGAAAAGAATTGAAACAATGCCGTTTGCAGCACCATAGACGACGCTACAGATAATCATACAACTTGAAGTAAGTCAGAAAGCGAGAGACACATATCCTATGATATCACGTATAGGTGTTATGTAAAAATTGATATTAATGAACTTCTTTCCACAGAGAAGGACACTCACATATTCAGAAAACAAACTTGTGGTTAACCAAATGGAAAGGTGTGAGGAACGTATAACGGAGGAGATTGGGTTTAACAGACATATGCTAATACTTATAAAATATCGAATCGCCAAAGACATACCAAATACCAAGAGAGGTCTACACAGCATTCCGCAATAACCTATATGGAACAGGATCCAAACATGAAAAGATATATGTATCAATGAAACAGATTCTGTACACCTAGAACCAACACAGCATTGCAACCAAATTTGCTCTGAGAAAAATAAAAATTAAACTAAGAATATCAACACCAAATAAGAAGACATAAGTTTGAGGGGGTTTGTCCTGGCACATTCCACTCTAATTTGCAACCTACAAACAGGACTTCCAGGAAGGCTCTGTTGCCCTAGTAACCAGAGTTGGGAATATAGAAATGCCGCCGGTTTGTGGCCGTTTCCTGCAACAGCAGCTTTAAACCCAGTGCTATTGGTCACTGCATATTCACAATTACTACAGGGTTGTAAATGACACCTGCCCTCAAAAAACGTCCTGGTGTAGGTAATGGCGAAAAGAATTCAGAACACGGCCAAAGTTTTCAAGGAAACAGTTTGAAGAGGTAAGTTTTACTCTTTTCCTGTTAAAAGAAAAAACACCGGACGTGGATAAAAGCTCAATATCGGGAATTATTCGACGCACGCAAATCCAAAGTACAAAAAGGTATCACCACCGAACACTCAAAATGCCATCACTAAAAGGTCTACAAACAATAAATGCTGAAGGGGTTTTAGAGAACTGTGTACCCTCTACTTGCTGGTGGGATGTAAACTGGTAACAGCCAGTAGTGAGAACAGAATGGAGGTGCATTTAAAGGTAAAACTTGATCTACCATATGATCTAGTAGGCCCACTGCTGGCCCTATCCCCTGAGAAGACCAGAATCCGAAAGACACAGGCTGGCAATCCTGCACTGCATCAATATTTAGCAGAGCCAAGGCTTGGAAGCAACCAAAATGTCCATCAACCGATGAATGCACAAAGAAGAAGTGGTCCATGTACACAGTGGAATATTCGCCATGGAAAAGAATGAAACACTGCTCTTTCCAGCACCATAGGTGAGCCTAGAGATAATCACAGAACGTGAGGTAAGTCGGAAAGCAGACGACAAATATCCTGTGATATCACTACTAGGTGTTACCTAATTAACTGACACAAGTGAACATATTTCCACAGAGAAGGAGACTCACAGACATAGAGAATAAACTAGGGTTATCTAAACGGAAAGGTGGGAGGAATGGATACATTAAGATTAGGGTTACCATACACATACAAATACATATTAAATACATATATCAAAAAGACCCATCCTATACCCAGGTCGGTCTACTGAACGCTCTGTAATAATTTACATGGGGGCTTCCTTGGTGGGGTGGGGGTTAAGAATCCGCCTGCCAATGCAGGGGACACAGGTTCGATCCCTGGTCCGCGAAGAACCCACATGCTGCAGAGCAATTAAACCCGTGCACCACAACCACTGAGCCTGCGCTCTAGAGGCCACGAGCCACCACTACTGAGCCCACACGCCACAACTCCTGAAGCCCACACGCCGAGAACCCGTGCTGTGCAACAAGAGAAGCCACTGCAGTGAGCAGCCCGTGCACCGCAACGAAGACTAGCCCCCGCTCACTGCAACTAGAGAAAGCCCACATGCAGCAACGAAGACCCAATTCGGCCAATCAATCAATCAATCAATCAATAATATTTATTGCAAAAAATAATAATAATTTACATGGGAAGAGGATCTGTACATGAATAGATACATACAATGTTCAAGTGAACCTGATTGTGTGCACCTAGAACGCACAATATTCTAATCATTACCCCAATTAAAAAAATTAAAACCACTAACAACAATTAATGAGACATCAACTTATTGGGGTTTTTCCTGGCACATTCCATTGTAGTTTACAACCTAGGAACTTAAAGGAAGGCTCGGCTGCCCTAGTAACCAGATTAGGGAATGGAGAAATGCTGCCGCCTTGTGGCCTTTTGCCACAGCAGCAGCTTTAAACACAGGGCTAACGGTCACTTAATATTCACAGGAATTGTAGGGCTGCAAATGACACGTGTCCTAAAACAATGTCCTGGGGTAGGTAATGGCCAAAAAAGTTCAAAACACGGAAAATATTTTCAAGAAAACAATTTAAAGAGGTAAGTTTTACTCACTCTTCTATTTAAAAACAAAAGAAGAACATGGATCAAAGCTCAATATCGCGAATTATTGCTTGGATGTAAACCCAAACTACAAAAAGATTTCGCCACCCAATTTTCAAAATGCCATCAGTAAAAATGTCGACAAACAATGAATGCGGACGGGTTTGTGGACAAATGCATACCCACTATGCTGTTGGTTGGAGGTAAACCGGTAACAGGTAATCATGAGAACAGAATGGAGCTGCATTTAAAAGGTAAAAGTTGAGCTACCATATGATGCGGCCGATCCCCTAATGGGCCTACAACCTACAAAGACCAGAATCAGAAACACACAGATAGGCAAACATGCACTGCGGCAATATTTACAATAGCCAAGACATGCAAGCAAACAAAATGTCCATCAACAGATAAATGGACAGAGAAGAAGTGGTATATGTACCGAATGGCATACTAGCCTCGGAAAAAAGTGAACAATCCCGTTTTCATAACTACAGATGAGCCTGGAAATAATCATATTATCTTAAGTAAGTCAAAAGGGAATGACAAATATCTTATGATATCCTTTATAGAGGTTAGCCTAAGATTGCTACCAATGAACATATTTCCACAGAAAAAAGACACTCACAGACTTATAAAGCAAACCAACAGTTAACCAAAATGAAAGTTGGGAGGATGGATAAATTAGGATTATGGGGGTAACATACATATACTCATGTATGTTCAATGTATATGAACATATGACATATACACTATATGAATTATGTAATCACCAATACATATAAAATACATAGTGACCAAACACCTGCCAAATACCAAGGGAGGTCTACTCAACACTCTGTAATAACATACATGGTAAGAGGATCCGAAGATGAACAGATATATGTATGAATAATTGACCAGATTCTGTACAGCCAGACAATCACAACACTCTATTCAAATTGACTTCGATAAGAAATAGAAATTACATTTAAAAAACACACCTAAGTAAGGAGACATAAACTTCTGGGGGTTTGTCCGAGCACATTCCAGTCGAATTTACAACCGAGGAACACGACGTCCAGGAAGACTCTGTTGCCCTAGTAACAAGAGTTGAGAACGTAGAAATGCTGCCGCCTTGTGGCTGTTTCCCACAACAGCAGCTGTAAACATAGTGCTAATGGTCCCTTAACATTCACAAGGACTGCCGGGCTGTAAATGACACCTGCCCTCAGAAAAGGCCCTGGGGTAGGGAATAGCCAAGAAAATTCAACACATGACAAATTTTTCAAGCAGTCAATATGAAGAGGGAAGTTGTACTCACTCTTTAAAAAGAAAAAGGAAAAGAAAACAAAAGACATGCCTAAAGCTCAGTATAAGGAATTGTTAGATGCATGCAAATCCAACCTCCAAAAAGGTTTCAGCTCACACCAGTCAAATGACCATCAGCAAAAAGTCTACAAACTATAAATGCTGAAGGGGTTTTAGAGAACTGTGTACCTTCTAGCTGCTGGTGGGATGAAGAGTGGTAACAGCACTAACGACAACACAATGGAGGTGGTTTAAAAGGTAAAAATTGAGCTACCATATGATCCGGCAGGGCACCTTCTGGGCCTATAACCTAAGACCACCAGAATCGGAAAGACAGAGGCAGGCAAATGTGCACTGCAGCAATATTTAAATAGCCAAGACACGGGAGCAAAAAAAAGGTCCCGAAACAGATGAATGGACAAAGAAGAAGTGGTATATGTACAGAATGGAATATTAGCCACGAAAAAAATAAAACAATGCCATTTGCAGCACCACGGATGAGCCTAGAGATAATCACACAACGTGAAGTAAGTCAGAATGCGAAAGACAAATGTCCTATGATATCACTTATGTTACCTGAAAATTCATAAAAATGAACAAATTTCCATAGAGAAAGACAATCTCAGACTGAGAAGGCAAACTTATGGTTGAGCCAATGAAAAGGTGTGAGGAGTGGATAAATTAGGATATTCGGGTTAACAAACATATACTAATACCTGTAAAATATATAATCACCAAAGACCTATGGAATACCTACAGTGGGCTACTCAACACTCTGTAATAACCTACATGGAAAAGGATACAAAGATCAATAGATATATGTATATGTGTAAACGAACAAGATTCTGCACACCTAGCACAAACGACATGTTTCAATCAAATTGGCTCTGATAAAAACTAAAAATTAAAGACACAAACAAGAATTAAGGAGGCTAAAACTTCTGGGGCTCTGTCCTGGCACATTCCACTCTAATCTGCAACGTAAAATCACAACTTCCAGGAAGGTTCTGTTACCTTAGCAAGCAGAGTTGGTAACGTACAAATGGTGCCACCCAACGCCGCTTCCTCAAACGGCAGCTTTAAATCCACTACTAATGGTCACTAATATTCACAAGGACCGCAGGGGTGTAAATGACACATGCCCTCAAAAAATGTCCTGGAGTAGGGAAGGGCCAAAGAAATTCAAAACACGGCAAATTTTTCAAGAGGGCAATTTGAAGTTGTAAGTTTAACTCAATCTTAAAAAAAATAAAAGGGATATTGATGAAAGCTCAACATCAGGAATTATCAGACGCATGCAAATGCAAGCCACACAAAGTTGTCACCTCACACTAGTCAGAATGACCATCAGCAAAAAGTCTACAAACAAGAGATGTTGAAGAAGTTGTGGAGAATAGCATAGCCTATAGCTCTAAGTGGGATGTGAAGTGGTAACAGCCAATAATAGGAACAGAATGGCAGTGCGTTGAAAAGGTAAACATTGAGTTACCATATGGTCCGGAAGGTTCACTGTTGGGCCTGGCACCTGTGAAGACCAGAATCAAAACGACACAGATGGAACATCGTGTACTGCAGCAGTATTTACCATAGCCAAGACATGGAAGCAACAAAAATGGCCATCACCAGATGAATGGACGAAAGAGAGGTCCGTGTACACAATGGAATATCACACACAGAAAAGAATTGAAACAATGCCGTTTGCAGCACCATAGACGACGCTACAGATAATCATACAACTTGAAGTAAGTCAGAAAGCGAGAGACACATATCCTATGATATCACGTATAGGTGTTATGTAAAAATTGATATTAATGAACTTCTTTCCACAGAGAAGGACACTCACATATTCAGAAAACAAACTTGTGGTTAACCAAATGGAAAGGTGTGAGGAACGTATAACGGAGGAGATTGGGTTTAACAGACATATGCTAATACTTATAAAATATCGAATCGCCAAAGACATACCAAATACCAAGAGAGGTCTACACAGCATTCCGCAATAACCTATATGGAACAGGATCCAAACATGAAAAGATATATGTATCAATGAAACAGATTCTGTACACCTAGAACCAACACAGCATTGCAACCAAATTTGCTCTGAGAAAAATAAAAATTAAACTAAGAATATCAACACCAAATAAGAAGACATAAGTTTGAGGGGGTTTGTCCTGGCACATTCCACTCTAATTTGCAACCTACAAACAGGACTTCCAGGAAGGCTCTGTTGCCCTAGTAACCAGAGTTGGGAATATAGAAATGCCGCCGGTTTGTGGCCGTTTCCTGCAACAGCAGCTTTAAACCCAGTGCTATTGGTCACTGCATATTCACAATTACTACAGGGTTGTAAATGACACCTGCCCTCAAAAAACGTCCTGGTGTAGGTAATGGCGAAAAGAATTCAGAACACGGCCAAAGTTTTCAAGGAAACAGTTTGAAGAGGTAAGTTTTACTCTTTTCCTGTTAAAAGAAAAAACACCGGACGTGGATAAAAGCTCAATATCGGGAATTATTCGACGCACGCAAATCCAAAGTACAAAAAGGTATCACCACCGAACACTCAAAATGCCATCACTAAAAGGTCTACAAACAATAAATGCTGAAGGGGTTTTAGAGAACTGTGTACCCTCTACTTGCTGGTGGGATGTAAACTGGTAACAGCCAGTAGTGAGAACAGAATGGAGGTGCATTTAAAGGTAAAACTTGATCTACCATATGATCTAGTAGGCCCACTGCTGGCCCTATCCCCTGAGAAGACCAGAATCCGAAAGACACAGGCTGGCAATCCTGCACTGCATCAATATTTAGCAGAGCCAAGGCTTGGAAGCAACCAAAATGTCCATCAACCGATGAATGCACAAAGAAGAAGTGGTCCATGTACACAGTGGAATATTCGCCATGGAAAAGAATGAAACACTGCTCTTTCCAGCACCATAGGTGAGCCTAGAGATAATCACAGAACGTGAGGTAAGTCGGAAAGCAGACGACAAATATCCTGTGATATCACTACTAGGTGTTACCTAATTAACTGACACAAGTGAACATATTTCCACAGAGAAGGAGACTCACAGACATAGAGAATAAACTAGGGTTATCTAAACGGAAAGGTGGGAGGAATGGATACATTAAGATTAGGGTTACCATACACATACAAATACATATTAAATACATATATCAAAAAGACCCATCCTATACCCAGGTCGGTCTACTGAACGCTCTGTAATAATTTACATGGGGGCTTCCTTGGTGGGGTGGGGGTTAAGAATCCGCCTGCCAATGCAGGGGACACAGGTTCGATCCCTGGTCCGCGAAGAACCCACATGCTGCAGAGCAATTAAACCCGTGCACCACAACCACTGAGCCTGCGCTCTAGAGGCCACGAGCCACCACTACTGAGCCCACACGCCACAACTCCTGAAGCCCACACGCCGAGAACCCGTGCTGTGCAACAAGAGAAGCCACTGCAGTGAGCAGCCCGTGCACCGCAACGAAGACTAGCCCCCGCTCACTGCAACTAGAGAAAGCCCACATGCAGCAACGAAGACCCAATTCGGCCAATCAATCAATCAATCAATCAATAATATTTATTGCAAAAAATAATAATAATTTACATGGGAAGAGGATCTGTACATGAATAGATACATACAATGTTCAAGTGAACCTGATTGTGTGCACCTAGAACGCACAATATTCTAATCATTACCCCAATTAAAAAAATTAAAACCACTAACAACAATTAATGAGACATCAACTTATTGGGGTTTTTCCTGGCACATTCCATTGTAGTTTACAACCTAGGAACTTAAAGGAAGGCTCGGCTGCCCTAGTAACCAGATTAGGGAATGGAGAAATGCTGCCGCCTTGTGGCCTTTTGCCACAGCAGCAGCTTTAAACACAGGGCTAACGGTCACTTAATATTCACAGGAATTGTAGGGCTGCAAATGACACGTGTCCTAAAACAATGTCCTGGGGTAGGTAATGGCCAAAAAAGTTCAAAACACGGAAAATATTTTCAAGAAAACAATTTAAAGAGGTAAGTTTTACTCACTCTTCTATTTAAAAACAAAAGAAGAACATGGATCAAAGCTCAATATCGCGAATTATTGCTTGGATGTAAACCCAAACTACAAAAAGATTTCGCCACCCAATTTTCAAAATGCCATCAGTAAAAATGTCGACAAACAATGAATGCGGACGGGTTTGTGGACAAATGCATACCCACTATGCTGTTGGTTGGAGGTAAACCGGTAACAGGTAATCATGAGAACAGAATGGAGCTGCATTTAAAAGGTAAAAGTTGAGCTACCATATGATGCGGCCGATCCCCTAATGGGCCTACAACCTACAAAGACCAGAATCAGAAACACACAGATAGGCAAACATGCACTGCGGCAATATTTACAATAGCCAAGACATGCAAGCAAACAAAATGTCCATCAACAGATAAATGGACAGAGAAGAAGTGGTATATGTACCGAATGGCATACTAGCCTCGGAAAAAAGTGAACAATCCCGTTTTCATAACTACAGATGAGCCTGGAAATAATCATATTATCTTAAGTAAGTCAAAAGGGAATGACAAATATCTTATGATATCCTTTATAGAGGTTAGCCTAAGATTGCTACCAATGAACATATTTCCACAGAAAAAAGACACTCACAGACTTATAAAGCAAACCAACAGTTAACCAAAATGAAAGTTGGGAGGATGGATAAATTAGGATTATGGGGGTAACATACATATACTCATGTATGTTCAATGTATATGAACATATGACATATACACTATATGAATTATGTAATCACCAATACATATAAAATACATAGTGACCAAACACCTGCCAAATACCAAGGGAGGTCTACTCAACACTCTGTAATAACATACATGGTAAGAGGATCCGAAGATGAACAGATATATGTATGAATAATTGACCAGATTCTGTACAGCCAGACAATCACAACACTCTATTCAAATTGACTTCGATAAGAAATAGAAATTACATTTAAAAAACACACCTAAGTAAGGAGACATAAACTTCTGGGGGTTTGTCCGAGCACATTCCAGTCGAATTTACAACCGAGGAACACGACGTCCAGGAAGACTCTGTTGCCCTAGTAACAAGAGTTGAGAACGTAGAAATGCTGCCGCCTTGTGGCTGTTTCCCACAACAGCAGCTGTAAACATAGTGCTAATGGTCCCTTAACATTCACAAGGACTGCCGGGCTGTAAATGACACCTGCCCTCAGAAAAGGCCCTGGGGTAGGGAATAGCCAAGAAAATTCAACACATGACAAATTTTTCAAGCAGTCAATATGAAGAGGGAAGTTGTACTCACTCTTTAAAAAGAAAAAGGAAAAGAAAACAAAAGACATGCCTAAAGCTCAGTATAAGGAATTGTTAGATGCATGCAAATCCAACCTCCAAAAAGGTTTCAGCTCACACCAGTCAAATGACCATCAGCAAAAAGTCTACAAACTATAAATGCTGAAGGGGTTTTAGAGAACTGTGTACCTTCTAGCTGCTGGTGGGATGAAGAGTGGTAACAGCACTAACGACAACACAATGGAGGTGGTTTAAAAGGTAAAAATTGAGCTACCATATGATCCGGCAGGGCACCTTCTGGGCCTATAACCTAAGACCACCAGAATCGGAAAGACAGAGGCAGGCAAATGTGCACTGCAGCAATATTTAAATAGCCAAGACACGGGAGCAAAAAAAAGGTCCCGAAACAGATGAATGGACAAAGAAGAAGTGGTATATGTACAGAATGGAATATTAGCCACGAAAAAAATAAAACAATGCCATTTGCAGCACCACGGATGAGCCTAGAGATAATCACACAACGTGAAGTAAGTCAGAATGCGAAAGACAAATGTCCTATGATATCACTTATGTTATCTGAAAATTCATAAAAATGAACAAATTTCCATAGAGAAAGACAATCTCAGACTGAGAAGGCAAACTTATGGTTGAGCCAATGAAAAGGTGTGAGGAGTGGATAAATTAGGATATTCGGGTTAACAAACATATACTAATACCTGTAAAATATATAATCACCAAAGACCTATGGAATACCTACAGTGGGCTACTCAACACTCTGTAATAACCTACATGGAAAAGGATACAAAGATCAATAGATATATGTATATGTGTAAACGAACAAGATTCTGCACACCTAGCACAAACGACATGTTTCAATCAAATTGGCTCTGATAAAAACTAAAAATTAAAGACACAAACAAGAATTAAGGAGGCTAAAACTTCTGGGGCTCTGTCCTGGCACATTCCACTCTAATCTGCAACGTAAAATCACAACTTCCAGGAAGGTTCTGTTACCTTAGCAAGCAGAGTTGGTAACGTACAAATGGTGCCACCCAACGCCGCTTCCTCAAACGGCAGCTTTAAATCCACTACTAATGGTCACTAATATTCACAAGGACCGCAGGGGTGTAAATGACACATGCCCTCAAAAAATGTCCTGGAGTAGGGAAGGGCCAAAGAAATTCAAAACACGGCAAATTTTTCAAGAGGGCAATTTGAAGTTGTAAGTTTAACTCAATCTTAAAAAAAATAAAAGGGATATTGATGAAAGCTCAACATCAGGAATTATCAGACGCATGCAAATGCAAGCCACACAAAGTTGTCACCTCACACTAGTCAGAATGACCATCAGCAAAAAGTCTACAAACAAGAGATGTTGAAGAAGTTGTGGAGAATAGCATAGCCTATAGCTCTAAGTGGGATGTGAAGTGGTAACAGCCAATAATAGGAACAGAATGGCAGTGCGTTGAAAAGGTAAACATTGAGTTACCATATGGTCCGGAAGGCTCACTGTTGGGCCTGGCACCTGTGAAGACCAGAATCAAAACGACACAGATGGAACATCGTGTACTGCAGCAGTATTTACCATAGCCAAGACATGGAAGCAACAAAAATGGCCATCACCAGATGAATGGACGAAAGAGAGGTCCGTGTACACAATGGAATATCACACACAGAAAAGAATTGAAACAATGCCGTTTGCAGCACCATAGACGACGCTACAGATAATCATACAACTTGAAGTAAGTCAGAAAGCGAGAGACACATATCCTATGATATCACGTATAGGTGTTATGTAAAAATTGATATTAATGAACTTCTTTCCACAGAGAAGGACACTCACATATTCAGAAAACAAACTTGTGGTTAACCAAATGGAAAGGTGTGAGGAACGTATAACGGAGGAGATTGGGTTTAACAGACATATGCTAATACTTATAAAATATCGAATCGCCAAAGACATACCAAATACCAAGAGAGGTCTACACAGCATTCCGCAATAACCTATATGGAACAGGATCCAAACATGAAAAGATATATGTATCAATGAAACAGATTCTGTACACCTAGAACCAACACAGCATTGCAACCAAATTTGCTCTGAGAAAAATAAAAATTAAACTAAGAATATCAACACCAAATAAGAAGACATAAGTTTGAGGGGGTTTGTCCTGGCACATTCCACTCTAATTTGCAACCTACAAACAGGACTTCCAGGAAGGCTCTGTTGCCCTAGTAACCAGAGTTGGGAATATAGAAATGCCGCCGGTTTGTGGCCGTTTCCTGCAACAGCAGCTTTAAACCCAGTGCTATTGGTCACTGCATATTCACAATTACTACAGGGTTGTAAATGACACCTGCCCTCAAAAAACGTCCTGGTGTAGGTAATGGCGAAAAGAATTCAGAACACGGCCAAAGTTTTCAAGGAAACAGTTTGAAGAGGTAAGTTTTACTCTTTTCCTGTTAAAAGAAAAAACACCGGACGTGGATAAAAGCTCAATATCGGGAATTATTCGACGCACGCAAATCCAAAGTACAAAAAGGTATCACCACCGAACACTCAAAATGCCATCACTAAAAGGTCTACAAACAATAAATGCTGAAGGGGTTTTAGAGAACTGTGTACCCTCTACTTGCTGGTGGGATGTAAACTGGTAACAGCCAGTAGTGAGAACAGAATGGAGGTGCATTTAAAGGTAAAACTTGATCTACCATATGATCTAGTAGGCCCACTGCTGGCCCTATCCCCTGAGAAGACCAGAATCCGAAAGACACAGGCTGGCAATCCTGCACTGCATCAATATTTAGCAGAGCCAAGGCTTGGAAGCAACCAAAATGTCCATCAACCGATGAATGCACAAAGAAGAAGTGGTCCATGTACACAGTGGAATATTCGCCATGGAAAAGAATGAAACACTGCTCTTTCCAGCACCATAGGTGAGCCTAGAGATAATCACAGAACGTGAGGTAAGTCGGAAAGCAGACGACAAATATCCTGTGATATCACTACTAGGTGTTACCTAATTAACTGACACAAGTGAACATATTTCCACAGAGAAGGAGACTCACAGACATAGAGAATAAACTAGGGTTATCTAAACGGAAAGGTGGGAGGAATGGATACATTAAGATTAGGGTTACCATACACATACAAATACATATTAAATACATATATCAAAAAGACCCATCCTATACCCAGGTCGGTCTACTGAACGCTCTGTAATAATTTACATGGGGGCTTCCTTGGTGGGGTGGGGGTTAAGAATCCGCCTGCCAATGCAGGGGACACAGGTTCGATCCCTGGTCCGCGAAGAACCCACATGCTGCAGAGCAATTAAACCCGTGCACCACAACCACTGAGCCTGCGCTCTAGAGGCCACGAGCCACCACTACTGAGCCCACACGCCACAACTCCTGAAGCCCACACGCCGAGAACCCGTGCTGTGCAACAAGAGAAGCCACTGCAGTGAGCAGCCCGTGCACCGCAACGAAGACTAGCCCCCGCTCACTGCAACTAGAGAAAGCCCACATGCAGCAACGAAGACCCAATTCGGCCAATCAATCAATCAATCAATCAATAATATTTATTGCAAAAAATAATAATAATTTACATGGGAAGAGGATCTGTACATGAATAGATACATACAATGTTCAAGTGAACCTGATTGTGTGCACCTAGAACGCACAATATTCTAATCATTACCCCAATTAAAAAAATTAAAACCACTAACAACAATTAATGAGACATCAACTTATTGGGGTTTTTCCTGGCACATTCCATTGTAGTTTACAACCTAGGAACTTAAAGGAAGGCTCGGCTGCCCTAGTAACCAGATTAGGGAATGGAGAAATGCTGCCGCCTTGTGGCCTTTTGCCACAGCAGCAGCTTTAAACACAGGGCTAACGGTCACTTAATATTCACAGGAATTGTAGGGCTGCAAATGACACGTGTCCTAAAACAATGTCCTGGGGTAGGTAATGGCCAAAAAAGTTCAAAACACGGAAAATATTTTCAAGAAAACAATTTAAAGAGGTAAGTTTTACTCACTCTTCTATTTAAAAACAAAAGAAGAACATGGATCAAAGCTCAATATCGCGAATTATTGCTTGGATGTAAACCCAAACTACAAAAAGATTTCGCCACCCAATTTTCAAAATGCCATCAGTAAAAATGTCGACAAACAATGAATGCGGACGGGTTTGTGGACAAATGCATACCCACTATGCTGTTGGTTGGAGGTAAACCGGTAACAGGTAATCATGAGAACAGAATGGAGCTGCATTTAAAAGGTAAAAGTTGAGCTACCATATGATGCGGCCGATCCCCTAATGGGCCTACAACCTACAAAGACCAGAATCAGAAACACACAGATAGGCAAACATGCACTGCGGCAATATTTACAATAGCCAAGACATGCAAGCAAACAAAATGTCCATCAACAGATAAATGGACAGAGAAGAAGTGGTATATGTACCGAATGGCATACTAGCCTCGGAAAAAAGTGAACAATCCCGTTTTCATAACTACAGATGAGCCTGGAAATAATCATATTATCTTAAGTAAGTCAAAAGGGAATGACAAATATCTTATGATATCCTTTATAGAGGTTAGCCTAAGATTGCTACCAATGAACATATTTCCACAGAAAAAAGACACTCACAGACTTATAAAGCAAACCAACAGTTAACCAAAATGAAAGTTGGGAGGATGGATAAATTAGGATTATGGGGGTAACATACATATACTCATGTATGTTCAATGTATATGAACATATGACATATACACTATATGAATTATGTAATCACCAATACATATAAAATACATAGTGACCAAACACCTGCCAAATACCAAGGGAGGTCTACTCAACACTCTGTAATAACATACATGGTAAGAGGATCCGAAGATGAACAGATATATGTATGAATAATTGACCAGATTCTGTACAGCCAGACAATCACAACACTCTATTCAAATTGACTTCGATAAGAAATAGAAATTACATTTAAAAAACACACCTAAGTAAGGAGACATAAACTTCTGGGGGTTTGTCCGAGCACATTCCAGTCGAATTTACAACCGAGGAACAGGACGTCCAGGAAGACTCTGTTGCCCTAGTAACAAGAGTTGAGAACGTAGAAATGCTGCCGCCTTGTGGCTGTTTCCCACAACAGCAGCTGTAAACATAGTGCTAATGGTCCCTTAACATTCACAAGGACTGCCGGGCTGTAAATGACACCTGCCCTCAGAAAAGGCCCTGGGGTAGGGAATAGCCAAGAAAATTCAACACATGACAAATTTTTCAAGCAGTCAATATGAAGAGGGAAGTTGTACTCACTCTTTAAAAAGAAAAAGGAAAAGAAAACAAAAGACATGCCTAAAGCTCAGTATAAGGAATTGTTAGATGCATGCAAATCCAACCTCCAAAAAGGTTTCAGCTCACACCAGTCAAATGACCATCAGCAAAAAGTCTACAAACTATAAATGCTGAAGGGGTTTTAGAGAACTGTGTACCTTCTAGCTGCTGGTGGGATGAAGAGTGGTAACAGCACTAACGACAACACAATGGAGGTGGTTTAAAAGGTAAAAATTGAGCTACCATATGATCCGGCAGGGCACCTTCTGGGCCTATAACCTAAGACCACCAGAATCGGAAAGACAGAGGCAGGCAAATGTGCACTGCAGCAATATTTAAATAGCCAAGACACGGGAGCAAAAAAAAGGTCCCGAAACAGATGAATGGACAAAGAAGAAGTGGTATATGTACAGAATGGAATATTAGCCACGAAAAAAATAAAACAATGCCATTTGCAGCACCACGGATGAGCCTAGAGATAATCACACAACGTGAAGTAAGTCAGAATGCGAAAGACAAATGTCCTATGATATCACTTATGTTATCTGAAAATTCATAAAAATGAACAAATTTCCATAGAGAAAGACAATCTCAGACTGAGAAGGCAAACTTATGGTTGAGCCAATGAAAAGGTGTGAGGAGTGGATAAATTAGGATATTCGGGTTAACAAACATATACTAATACCTGTAAAATATATAATCACCAAAGACCTATGGAATACCTACAGTGGGCTACTCAACACTCTGTAATAACCTACATGGAAAAGGATACAAAGATCAATAGATATATGTATATGTGTAAACGAACAAGATTCTGCACACCTAGCACAAACGACATGTTTCAATCAAATTGGCTCTGATAAAAACTAAAAATTAAAGACACAAACAAGAATTAAGGAGGCTAAAACTTCTGGGGCTCTGTCCTGGCACATTCCACTCTAATCTGCAACGTAAAATCACAACTTCCAGGAAGGTTCTGTTACCTTAGCAAGCAGAGTTGGTAACGTACAAATGGTGCCACCCAACGCCGCTTCCTCAAACGGCAGCTTTAAATCCACTACTAATGGTCACTAATATTCACAAGGACCGCAGGGGTGTAAATGACACATGCCCTCAAAAAATGTCCTGGAGTAGGGAAGGGCCAAAGAAATTCAAAACACGGCAAATTTTTCAAGAGGGCAATTTGAAGTTGTAAGTTTAACTCAATCTTAAAAAAAATAAAAGGGATATTGATGAAAGCTCAACATCAGGAATTATCAGACGCATGCAAATGCAAGCCACACAAAGTTGTCACCTCACACTAGTCAGAATGACCATCAGCAAAAAGTCTACAAACAAGAGATGTTGAAGAAGTTGTGGAGAATAGCATAGCCTATAGCTCTAAGTGGGATGTGAAGTGGTAACAGCCAATAATAGGAACAGAATGGCAGTGCGTTGAAAAGGTAAACATTGAGTTACCATATGGTCCGGAAGGCTCACTGTTGGGCCTGGCACCTGTGAAGACCAGAATCAAAACGACACAGATGGAACATCGTGTACTGCAGCAGTATTTACCATAGCCAAGACATGGAAGCAACAAAAATGGCCATCACCAGATGAATGGACGAAAGAGAGGTCCGTGTACACAATGGAATATCACACACAGAAAAGAATTGAAACAATGCCGTTTGCAGCACCATAGACGACGCTACAGATAATCATACAACTTGAAGTAAGTCAGAAAGCGAGAGACACATATCCTATGATATCACGTATAGGTGTTATGTAAAAATTGATATTAATGAACTTCTTTCCACAGAGAAGGACACTCACATATTCAGAAAACAAACTTGTGGTTAACCAAATGGAAAGGTGTGAGGAACGTATAACGGAGGAGATTGGGTTTAACAGACATATGCTAATACTTATAAAATATCGAATCGCCAAAGACATACCAAATACCAAGAGAGGTCTACACAGCATTCCGCAATAACCTATATGGAACAGGATCCAAACATGAAAAGATATATGTATCAATGAAACAGATTCTGTACACCTAGAACCAACACAGCATTGCAACCAAATTTGCTCTGAGAAAAATAAAAATTAAACTAAGAATATCAACACCAAATAAGAAGACATAAGTTTGAGGGGGTTTGTCCTGGCACATTCCACTCTAATTTGCAACCTACAAACAGGACTTCCAGGAAGGCTCTGTTGCCCTAGTAACCAGAGTTGGGAATATAGAAATGCCGCCGGTTTGTGGCCGTTTCCTGCAACAGCAGCTTTAAACCCAGTGCTATTGGTCACTGCATATTCACAATTACTACAGGGTTGTAAATGACACCTGCCCTCAAAAAACGTCCTGGTGTAGGTAATGGCGAAAAGAATTCAGAACACGGCCAATGTTTTCAAGGAAACAGTTTGAAGAGGTAAGTTTTACTCTTTTCCTGTTAAAAGAAAAAACACCGGACGTGGATAAAAGCTCAATATCGGGAATTATTCGACGCACGCAAATCCAAAGTACAAAAAGGTATCACCACCGGACACTCAAAATGCCATCACTAAAAGGTCTACAAACAATAAATGCTGAAGGGGTTTTAGAGAACTGTGTACCCTCTACTTGCTGGTGGGATGTAAACTGGTAACAGCCAGTAGTGAGAACAGAATGGAGGTGCATTTAAAGGTAAAACTTGATCTACCATATGATCTAGTAGGCCCACTGCTGGCCCTATCCCCTGAGAAGACCAGAATCCGAAAGACACAGGCTGGCAATCCTGCACTGCATCAATATTTAGCAGAGCCAAGGCTTGGAAGCAACCAAAATGTCCATCAACCGATGAATGCACAAAGAAGAAGTGGTCCATGTACACAGTGGAATATTCGCCATGGAAAAGAATGAAACACTGCTCTTTCCAGCACCATAGGTGAGCCTAGAGATAATCACAGAACGTGAGGTAAGTCGGAAAGCAGACGACAAATATCCTGTGATATCACTACTAGGTGTTACCTAATTAACTGACACAAGTCAACATATTTCCACAGAGAAGGAGACTCACAGACATAGAGAATAAACTAGGGTTATCTAAACGGAAAGGTGGGAGGAATGGATACATTAAGATTAGGGTTACCATACACATACAAATACATATTAAATACATATATCAAAAAGACCCATCCTATACCCAGGTCGGTCTACTGAACGCTCTGTAATAATTTACATGGGGGCTTCCTTGGTGGGGTGGGGGTTAAGAATCCGCCTGCCAATGCAGGGGACACAGGTTCGATCCCTGGTCCGCGAAGAACCCACATGCTGCAGAGCAATTAAACCCGTGCACCACAACCACTGAGCCTGCGCTCTAGAGGCCACGAGCCACCACTACTGAGCCCACACGCCACAACTCCTGAAGCCCACACGCCGAGAACCCGTGCTGTGCAACAAGAGAAGCCACTGCAGTGAGCAGCCCGTGCACCGCAACGAAGACTAGCCCCCGCTCACTGCAACTAGAGAAAGCCCACATGCAGCAACGAAGACCCAATTCGGCCAATCAATCAATCAATCAATCAATAATATTTATTGCAAAAAATAATAATAATTTACATGGGAAGAGGATCTGTACATGAATAGATACATACAATGTTCAAGTGAACCTGATTGTGTGCACCTAGAACGCACAATATTCTAATCATTACCCCATTTAAAAAAATTAAAACCACTAACAACAATTAATGAGACATCAACTTATTGGGGTTTTTCCTGGCACATTCCATTGTAGTTTACAACCTAGGAACTTAAAGGAAGGCTCGGCTGCCCTAGTAACCAGATTAGGGAATGGAGAAATGCTGCCGCCTTGTGGCCTTTTGCCACAGCAGCAGCTTTAAACACAGGGCTAACGGTCACTTAATATTCACAGGAATTGTAGGGCTGCAAATGACACGTGTCCTAAAACAATGTCCTGGGGTAGGTAATGGCCAAAAAAGTTCAAAACACGGAAAATATTTTCAAGAAAACAATTTAAAGAGGTAAGTTTTACTCACTCTTCTATTTAAAAACAAAAGAAGAACATGGATCAAAGCTCAATATCGCGAATTATTGCTTGGATGTAAACCCAAACTACAAAAAGATTTCGCCACCCAATTTTCAAAATGCCATCAGTAAAAATGTCGACAAACAATGAATGCGGACGGGTTTGTGGACAAATGCATACCCACTATGCTGTTGGTTGGAGGTAAACCGGTAACAGGTAATCATGAGAACAGAATGGAGCTGCATTTAAAAGGTAAAAGTTGAGCTACCATATGATGCGGCCGATCCCCTAATGGGCCTACAACCTACAAAGACCAGAATCAGAAACACACAGATAGGCAAACATGCACTGCGGCAATATTTACAATAGCCAAGACATGCAAGCAAACAAAATGTCCATCAACAGATAAATGGACAGAGAAGAAGTGGTATATGTACCGAATGGCATACTAGCCTCGGAAAAAAGTGAACAATCCCGTTTTCATAACTACAGATGAGCCTGGAAATAATCATATTATCTTAAGTAAGTCAAAAGGGAATGACAAATATCTTATGATATCCTTTATAGAGGTTAGCCTAAGATTGCTACCAATGAACATATTTCCACAGAAAAAAGACACTCACAGACTTATAAAGCAAACCAACAGTTAACCAAAATGAAAGTTGGGAGGATGGATAAATTAGGATTATGGGGGTAACATACATATACTCATGTATGTTCAATGTATATGAACATATGACATATACACTATATGAATTATGTAATCACCAATACATATAAAATACATAGTGACCAAACACCTGCCAAATACCAAGGGAGGTCTACTCAACACTCTGTAATAACATACATGGTAAGAGGATCCGAAGATGAACAGATATATGTATGAATAATTGACCAGATTCTGTACAGCCAGACAATCACAACACTCTATTCAAATTGACTTCGATAAGAAATAGAAATTACATTTAAAAAACACACCTAAGTAAGGAGACATAAACTTCTGGGGGTTTGTCCGAGCACATTCCAGTCGAATTTACAACCGAGGAACACGACGTCCAGGAAGACTCTGTTGCCCTAGTAACAAGAGTTGAGAACGTAGAAATGCTGCCGCCTTGTGGCTGTTTCCCACAACAGCAGCTGTAAACATAGTGCTAATGGTCCCTTAACATTCACAAGGACTGCCGGGCTGTAAATGACACCTGCCCTCAGAAAAGGCCCTGGGGTAGGGAATAGCCAAGAAAATTCAACACATGACAAATTTTTCAAGCAGTCAATATGAAGAGGGAAGTTGTACTCACTCTTTAAAAAGAAAAAGGAAAAGAAAACAAAAGACATGCCTAAAGCTCAGTATAAGGAATTGTTAGATGCATGCAAATCCAACCTCCAAAAAGGTTTCAGCTCACACCAGTCAAATGACCATCAGCAAAAAGTCTACAAACTATAAATGCTGAAGGGGTTTTAGAGAACTGTGTACCTTCTAGCTGCTGGTGGGATGAAGAGTGGTAACAGCACTAACGACAACACAATGGAGGTGGTTTAAAAGGTAAAAATTGAGCTACCATATGATCCGGCAGGGCACCTTCTGGGCCTATAACCTAAGACCACCAGAATCGGAAAGACAGAGGCAGGCAAATGTGCACTGCAGCAATATTTAAATAGCCAAGACACGGGAGCAAAAAAAAGGTCCCGAAACAGATGAATGGACAAAGAAGAAGTGGTATATGTACAGAATGGAATATTAGCCACGAAAAAAATAAAACAATGCCATTTGCAGCACCACGGATGAGCCTAGAGATAATCACACAACGTGAAGTAAGTCAGAATGCGAAAGACAAATGTCCTATGATATCACTTATGTTACCTGAAAATTCATAAAAATGAACAAATTTCCATAGAGAAAGACAATCTCAGACTGAGAAGGCAAACTTATGGTTGAGCCAATGAAAAGGTGTGAGGAGTGGATAAATTAGGATATTCGGGTTAACAAACATATACTAATACCTGTAAAATATATAATCACCAAAGACCTATGGAATACCTACAGTGGGCTACTCAACACTCTGTAATAACCTACATGGAAAAGGATACAAAGATCAATAGATATATGTATATGTGTAAACGAACAAGATTCTGCACACCTAGCACAAACGACATGTTTCAATCAAATTGGCTCTGATAAAAACTAAAAATTAAAGACACAAACAAGAATTAAGGAGGCTAAAACTTCTGGGGCTCTGTCCTGGCACATTCCACTCTAATCTGCAACGTAAAATCACAACTTCCAGGAAGGTTCTGTTACCTTAGCAAGCAGAGTTGGTAACGTACAAATGGTGCCACCCAACGCCGCTTCCTCAAACGGCAGCTTTAAATCCACTACTAATGGTCACTAATATTCACAAGGACCGCAGGGGTGTAAATGACACATGCCCTCAAAAAATGTCCTGGAGTAGGGAAGGGCCAAAGAAATTCAAAACACGGCAAATTTTTCAAGAGGGCAATTTGAAGTTGTAAGTTTAACTCAATCTTAAAAAAAATAAAAGGGATATTGATGAAAGCTCAACATCAGGAATTATCAGACGCATGCAAATGCAAGCCACACAAAGTTGTCACCTCACACTAGTCAGAATGACCATCAGCAAAAAGTCTACAAACAAGAGATGTTGAAGAAGTTGTGGAGAATAGCATAGCCTATAGCTCTAAGTGGGATGTGAAGTGGTAACAGCCAATAATAGGAACAGAATGGCAGTGCGTTGAAAAGGTAAACATTGAGTTACCATATGGTCCGGAAGGCTCACTGTTGGGCCTGGCACCTGTGAAGACCAGAATCAAAACGACACAGATGGAACATCGTGTACTGCAGCAGTATTTACCATAGCCAAGACATGGAAGCAACAAAAATGGCCATCACCAGATGAATGGACGAAAGAGAGGTCCGTGTACACAATGGAATATCACACACAGAAAAGAATTGAAACAATGCCGTTTGCAGCACCATAGACGACGCTACAGATAATCATACAACTTGAAGTAAGTCAGAAAGCGAGAGACACATATCCTATGATATCACGTATAGGTGTTATGTAAAAATTGATATTAATGAACTTCTTTCCACAGAGAAGGACACTCACATATTCAGAAAACAAACTTGTGGTTAACCAAATGGAAAGGTGTGAGGAACGTATAACGGAGGAGATTGGGTTTAACAGACATATGCTAATACTTATAAAATATCGAATCGCCAAAGACATACCAAATACCAAGAGAGGTCTACACAGCATTCCGCAATAACCTATATGGAACAGGATCCAAACATGAAAAGATATATGTATCAATGAAACAGATTCTGTACACCTAGAACCAACACAGCATTGCAACCAAATTTGCTCTGAGAAAAATAAAAATTAAACTAAGAATATCAACACCAAATAAGAAGACATAAGTTTGAGGGGGTTTGTCCTGGCACATTCCACTCTAATTTGCAACCTACAAACAGGACTTCCAGGAAGGCTCTGTTGCCCTAGTAACCAGAGTTGGGAATATAGAAATGCCGCCGGTTTGTGGCCGTTTCCTGCAACAGCAGCTTTAAACCCAGTGCTATTGGTCACTGCATATTCACAATTACTACAGGGTTGTAAATGACACCTGCCCTCAAAAAACGTCCTGGTGTAGGTAATGGCGAAAAGAATTCAGAACACGGCCAATGTTTTCAAGGAAACAGTTTGAAGAGGTAAGTTTTACTCTTTTCCTGTTAAAAGAAAAAACACCGGACGTGGATAAAAGCTCAATATCGGGAATTATTCGACGCACGCAAATCCAAAGTACAAAAAGGTATCACCACCGGACACTCAAAATGCCATCACTAAAAGGTCTACAAACAATAAATGCTGAAGGGGTTTTAGAGAACTGTGTACCCTCTACTTGCTGGTGGGATGTAAACTGGTAACAGCCAGTAGTGAGAACAGAATGGAGGTGCATTTAAAGGTAAAACTTGATCTACCATATGATCTAGTAGGCCCACTGCTGGCCCTATCCCCTGAGAAGACCAGAATCCGAAAGACACAGGCTGGCAATCCTGCACTGCATCAATATTTAGCAGAGCCAAGGCTTGGAAGCAACCAAAATGTCCATCAACCGATGAATGCACAAAGAAGAAGTGGTCCATGTACACAGTGGAATATTCGCCATGGAAAAGAATGAAACACTGCTCTTTCCAGCACCATAGGTGAGCCTAGAGATAATCACAGAACGTGAGGTAAGTCGGAAAGCAGACGACAAATATCCTGTGATATCACTACTAGGTGTTACCTAATTAACTGACACAAGTGAACATATTTCCACAGAGAAGGAGACTCACAGACATAGAGAATAAACTAGGGTTATCTAAACGGAAAGGTGGGAGGAATGGATACATTAAGATTAGGGTTACCATACACATACAAATACATATTAAATACATATATCAAAAAGACCCATCCTATACCCAGGTCGGTCTACTGAACGCTCTGTAATAATTTACATGGGGGCTTCCTTGGTGGGGTGGGGGTTAAGAATCCGCCTGCCAATGCAGGGGACACAGGTTCGATCCCTGGTCCGCGAAGAACCCACATGCTGCAGAGCAATTAAACCCGTGCACCACAACCACTGAGCCTGCGCTCTAGAGGCCACGAGCCACCACTACTGAGCCCACACGCCACAACTCCTGAAGCCCACACGCCGAGAACCCGTGCTGTGCAACAAGAGAAGCCACTGCAGTGAGCAGCCCGTGCACCGCAACGAAGACTAGCCCCCGCTCACTGCAACTAGAGAAAGCCCACATGCAGCAACGAAGACCCAATTCGGCCAATCAATCAATCAATCAATCAATAATATTTATTGCAAAAAATAATAATAATTTACATGGGAAGAGGATCTGTACATGAATAGATACATACAATGTTCAAGTGAACCTGATTGTGTGCACCTAGAACGCACAATATTCTAATCATTACCCCAATTAAAAAAATTAAAACCACTAACAACAATTAATGAGACATCAACTTATTGGGGTTTTTCCTGGCACATTCCATTGTAGTTTACAACCTAGGAACTTAAAGGAAGGCTCGGCTGCCCTAGTAACCAGATTAGGGAATGGAGAAATGCTGCCGCCTTGTGGCCTTTTGCCACAGCAGCAGCTTTAAACACAGGGCTAACGGTCACTTAATATTCACAGGAATTGTAGGGCTGCAAATGACACGTGTCCTAAAACAATGTCCTGGGGTAGGTAATGGCCAAAAAAGTTCAAAACACGGAAAATATTTTCAAGAAAACAATTTAAAGAGGTAAGTTTTACTCACTCTTCTATTTAAAAACAAAAGAAGAACATGGATCAAAGCTCAATATCGCGAATTATTGCTTGGATGTAAACCCAAACTACAAAAAGATTTCGCCACCCAATTTTCAAAATGCCATCAGTAAAAATGTCGACAAACAATGAATGCGGACGGGTTTGTGGACAAATGCATACCCACTATGCTGTTGGTTGGAGGTAAACCGGTAACAGGTAATCATGAGAACAGAATGGAGCTGCATTTAAAAGGTAAAAGTTGAGCTACCATATGATGCGGCCGATCCCCTAATGGGCCTACAACCTACAAAGACCAGAATCAGAAACACACAGATAGGCAAACATGCACTGCGGCAATATTTACAATAGCCAAGACATGCAAGCAAACAAAATGTCCATCAACAGATAAATGGACAGAGAAGAAGTGGTATATGTACCGAATGGCATACTAGCCTCGGAAAAAAGTGAACAATCCCGTTTTCATAACTACAGATGAGCCTGGAAATAATCATATTATCTTAAGTAAGTCAAAAGGGAATGACAAATATCTTATGATATCCTTTATAGAGGTTAGCCTAAGATTGCTACCAATGAACATATTTCCACAGAAAAAAGACACTCACAGACTTATAAAGCAAACCAACAGTTAACCAAAATGAAAGTTGGGAGGATGGATAAATTAGGATTATGGGGGTAACATACATATACTCATGTATGTTCAATGTATATGAACATATGACATATACACTATATGAATTATGTAATCACCAATACATATAAAATACATAGTGACCAAACACCTGCCAAATACCAAGGGAGGTCTACTCAACACTCTGTAATAACATACATGGTAAGAGGATCCGAAGATGAACAGATATATGTATGAATAATTGACCAGATTCTGTACAGCCAGACAATCACAACACTCTATTCAAATTGACTTCGATAAGAAATAGAAATTACATTTAAAAAACACACCTAAGTAAGGAGACATAAACTTCTGGGGGTTTGTCCGAGCACATTCCAGTCGAATTTACAACCGAGGAACAGGACGTCCAGGAAGACTCTGTTGCCCTAGTAACAAGAGTTGAGAACGTAGAAATGCTGCCGCCTTGTGGCTGTTTCCCACAACAGCAGCTGTAAACATAGTGCTAATGGTCCCTTAACATTCACAAGGACTGCCGGGCTGTAAATGACACCTGCCCTCAGAAAAGGCCCTGGGGTAGGGAATAGCCAAGAAAATTCAACACATGACAAATTTTTCAAGCAGTCAATATGAAGAGGGAAGTTGTACTCACTCTTTAAAAAGAAAAAGGAAAAGAAAACAAAAGACATGCCTAAAGCTCAGTATAAGGAATTGTTAGATGCATGCAAATCCAACCTCCAAAAAGGTTTCAGCTCACACCAGTCAAATGACCATCAGCAAAAAGTCTACAAACTATAAATGCTGAAGGGGTTTTAGAGAACTGTGTACCTTCTAGCTGCTGGTGGGATGAAGAGTGGTAACAGCACTAACGACAACACAATGGAGGTGGTTTAAAAGGTAAAAATTGAGCTACCATATGATCCGGCAGGGCACCTTCTGGGCCTATAACCTAAGACCACCAGAATCGGAAAGACAGAGGCAGGCAAATGTGCACTGCAGCAATATTTAAATAGCCAAGACACGGGAGCAAAAAAAAGGTCCCGAAACAGATGAATGGACAAAGAAGAAGTGGTATATGTACAGAATGGAATATTAGCCACGAAAAAAATAAAACAATGCCATTTGCAGCACCACGGATGAGCCTAGAGATAATCACACAACGTGAAGTAAGTCAGAATGCGAAAGACAAATGTCCTATGATATCACTTATGTTATCTGAAAATTCATAAAAATGAACAAATTTCCATAGAGAAAGACAATCTCAGACTGAGAAGGCAAACTTATGGTTGAGCCAATGAAAAGGTGTGAGGAGTGGATAAATTAGGATATTCGGGTTAACAAACATATACTAATACCTGTAAAATATATAATCACCAAAGACCTATGGAATACCTACAGTGGGCTACTCAACACTCTGTAATAACCTACATGGAAAAGGATACAAAGATCAATAGATATATGTATATGTGTAAACGAACAAGATTCTGCACACCTAGCACAAACGACATGTTTCAATCAAATTGGCTCTGATAAAAACTAAAAATTAAAGACACAAACAAGAATTAAGGAGGCTAAAACTTCTGGGGCTCTGTCCTGGCACATTCCACTCTAATCTGCAACGTAAAATCACAACTTCCAGGAAGGTTCTGTTACCTTAGCAAGCAGAGTTGGTAACGTACAAATGGTGCCACCCAACGCCGCTTCCTCAAACGGCAGCTTTAAATCCACTACTAATGGTCACTAATATTCACAAGGACCGCAGGGGTGTAAATGACACATGCCCTCAAAAAATGTCCTGGAGTAGGGAAGGGCCAAAGAAATTCAAAACACGGCAAATTTTTCAAGAGGGCAATTTGAAGTTGTAAGTTTAACTCAATCTTAAAAAAAATAAAAGGGATATTGATGAAAGCTCAACATCAGGAATTATCAGACGCATGCAAATGCAAGCCACACAAAGTTGTCACCTCACACTAGTCAGAATGACCATCAGCAAAAAGTCTACAAACAAGAGATGTTGAAGAAGTTGTGGAGAATAGCATAGCCTATAGCTCTAAGTGGGATGTGAAGTGGTAACAGCCAATAATAGGAACAGAATGGCAGTGCGTTGAAAAGGTAAACATTGAGTTACCATATGGTCCGGAAGGCTCACTGTTGGGCCTGGCACCTGTGAAGACCAGAATCAAAACGACACAGATGGAACATCGTGTACTGCAGCAGTATTTACCATAGCCAAGACATGGAAGCAACAAAAATGGCCATCACCAGATGAATGGACGAAAGAGAGGTCCGTGTACACAATGGAATATCACACACAGAAAAGAATTGAAACAATGCCGTTTGCAGCACCATAGACGACGCTACAGATAATCATACAACTTGAAGTAAGTCAGAAAGCGAGAGACACATATCCTATGATATCACGTATAGGTGTTATGTAAAAATTGATATTAATGAACTTCTTTCCACAGAGAAGGACACTCACATATTCAGAAAACAAACTTGTGGTTAACCAAATGGAAAGGTGTGAGGAACGTATAACGGAGGAGATTGGGTTTAACAGACATATGCTAATACTTATAAAATATCGAATCGCCAAAGACATACCAAATACCAAGAGAGGTCTACACAGCATTCCGCAATAACCTATATGGAACAGGATCCAAACATGAAAAGATATATGTATCAATGAAACAGATTCTGTACACCTAGAACCAACACAGCATTGCAACCAAATTTGCTCTGAGAAAAATAAAAATTAAACTAAGAATATCAACACCAAATAAGAAGACATAAGTTTGAGGGGGTTTGTCCTGGCACATTCCACTCTAATTTGCAACCTACAAACAGGACTTCCAGGAAGGCTCTGTTGCCCTAGTAACCAGAGTTGGGAATATAGAAATGCCGCCGGTTTGTGGCCGTTTCCTGCAACAGCAGCTTTAAACCCAGTGCTATTGGTCACTGCATATTCACAATTACTACAGGGTTGTAAATGACACCTGCCCTCAAAAAACGTCCTGGTGTAGGTAATGGCGAAAAGAATTCAGAACACGGCCAATGTTTTCAAGGAAACAGTTTGAAGAGGTAAGTTTTACTCTTTTCCTGTTAAAAGAAAAAACACCGGACGTGGATAAAAGCTCAATATCGGGAATTATTCGACGCACGCAAATCCAAAGTACAAAAAGGTATCACCACCGGACACTCAAAATGCCATCACTAAAAGGTCTACAAACAATAAATGCTGAAGGGGTTTTAGAGAACTGTGTACCCTCTACTTGCTGGTGGGATGTAAACTGGTAACAGCCAGTAGTGAGAACAGAATGGAGGTGCATTTAAAGGTAAAACTTGATCTACCATATGATCTAGTAGGCCCACTGCTGGCCCTATCCCCTGAGAAGACCAGAATCCGAAAGACACAGGCTGGCAATCCTGCACTGCATCAATATTTAGCAGAGCCAAGGCTTGGAAGCAACCAAAATGTCCATCAACCGATGAATGCACAAAGAAGAAGTGGTCCATGTACACAGTGGAATATTCGCCATGGAAAAGAATGAAACACTGCTCTTTCCAGCACCATAGGTGAGCCTAGAGATAATCACAGAACGTGAGGTAAGTCGGAAAGCAGACGACAAATATCCTGTGATATCACTACTAGGTGTTACCTAATTAACTGACACAAGTCAACATATTTCCACAGAGAAGGAGACTCACAGACATAGAGAATAAACTAGGGTTATCTAAACGGAAAGGTGGGAGGAATGGATACATTAAGATTAGGGTTACCATACACATACAAATACATATTAAATACATATATCAAAAAGACCCATCCTATACCCAGGTCGGTCTACTGAACGCTCTGTAATAATTTACATGGGGGCTTCCTTGGTGGGGTGGGGGTTAAGAATCCGCCTGCCAATGCAGGGGACACAGGTTCGATCCCTGGTCCGCGAAGAACCCACATGCTGCAGAGCAATTAAACCCGTGCACCACAACCACTGAGCCTGCGCTCTAGAGGCCACGAGCCACCACTACTGAGCCCACACGCCACAACTCCTGAAGCCCACACGCCGAGAACCCGTGCTGTGCAACAAGAGAAGCCACTGCAGTGAGCAGCCCGTGCACCGCAACGAAGACTAGCCCCCGCTCACTGCAACTAGAGAAAGCCCACATGCAGCAACGAAGACCCAATTCGGCCAATCAATCAATCAATCAATCAATAATATTTATTGCAAAAAATAATAATAATTTACATGGGAAGAGGATCTGTACATGAATAGATACATACAATGTTCAAGTGAACCTGATTGTGTGCACCTAGAACGCACAATATTCTAATCATTACCCCATTTAAAAAAATTAAAACCACTAACAACAATTAATGAGACATCAACTTATTGGGGTTTTTCCTGGCACATTCCATTGTAGTTTACAACCTAGGAACTTAAAGGAAGGCTCGGCTGCCCTAGTAACCAGATTAGGGAATGGAGAAATGCTGCCGCCTTGTGGCCTTTTGCCACAGCAGCAGCTTTAAACACAGGGCTAACGGTCACTTAATATTCACAGGAATTGTAGGGCTGCAAATGACACGTGTCCTAAAACAATGTCCTGGGGTAGGTAATGGCCAAAAAAGTTCAAAACACGGAAAATATTTTCAAGAAAACAATTTAAAGAGGTAAGTTTTACTCACTCTTCTATTTAAAAACAAAAGAAGAACATGGATCAAAGCTCAATATCGCGAATTATTGCTTGGATGTAAACCCAAACTACAAAAAGATTTCGCCACCCAATTTTCAAAATGCCATCAGTAAAAATGTCGACAAACAATGAATGCGGACGGGTTTGTGGACAAATGCATACCCACTATGCTGTTGGTTGGAGGTAAACCGGTAACAGGTAATCATGAGAACAGAATGGAGCTGCATTTAAAAGGTAAAAGTTGAGCTACCATATGATGCGGCCGATCCCCTAATGGGCCTACAACCTACAAAGACCAGAATCAGAAACACACAGATAGGCAAACATGCACTGCGGCAATATTTACAATAGCCAAGACATGCAAGCAAACAAAATGTCCATCAACAGATAAATGGACAGAGAAGAAGTGGTATATGTACCGAATGGCATACTAGCCTCGGAAAAAAGTGAACAATCCCGTTTTCATAACTACAGATGAGCCTGGAAATAATCATATTATCTTAAGTAAGTCAAAAGGGAATGACAAATATCTTATGATATCCTTTATAGAGGTTAGCCTAAGATTGCTACCAATGAACATATTTCCACAGAAAAAAGACACTCACAGACTTATAAAGCAAACCAACAGTTAACCAAAATGAAAGTTGGGAGGATGGATAAATTAGGATTATGGGGGTAACATACATATACTCATGTATGTTCAATGTATATGAACATATGACATATACACTATATGAATTATGTAATCACCAATACATATAAAATACATAGTGACCAAACACCTGCCAAATACCAAGGGAGGTCTACTCAACACTCTGTAATAACATACATGGTAAGAGGATCCGAAGATGAACAGATATATGTATGAATAATTGACCAGATTCTGTACAGCCAGACAATCACAACACTCTATTCAAATTGACTTCGATAAGAAATAGAAATTACATTTAAAAAACACACCTAAGTAAGGAGACATAAACTTCTGGGGGTTTGTCCGAGCACATTCCAGTCGAATTTACAACCGAGGAACACGACGTCCAGGAAGACTCTGTTGCCCTAGTAACAAGAGTTGAGAACGTAGAAATGCTGCCGCCTTGTGGCTGTTTCCCACAACAGCAGCTGTAAACATAGTGCTAATGGTCCCTTAACATTCACAAGGACTGCCGGGCTGTAAATGACACCTGCCCTCAGAAAAGGCCCTGGGGTAGGGAATAGCCAAGAAAATTCAACACATGACAAATTTTTCAAGCAGTCAATATGAAGAGGGAAGTTGTACTCACTCTTTAAAAAGAAAAAGGAAAAGAAAACAAAAGACATGCCTAAAGCTCAGTATAAGGAATTGTTAGATGCATGCAAATCCAACCTCCAAAAAGGTTTCAGCTCACACCAGTCAAATGACCATCAGCAAAAAGTCTACAAACTATAAATGCTGAAGGGGTTTTAGAGAACTGTGTACCTTCTAGCTGCTGGTGGGATGAAGAGTGGTAACAGCACTAACGACAACACAATGGAGGTGGTTTAAAAGGTAAAAATTGAGCTACCATATGATCCAGCAGGGCACCTTCTGGGCCTATAACCTAAGACCACCAGAATCGGAAAGACAGAGGCAGGCAAATGTGCACTGCAGCAATATTTAAATAGCCAAGACACGGGAGCAAAAAAAAGGTCCCGAAACAGATGAATGGACAAAGAAGAAGTGGTATATGTACAGAATGGAATATTAGCCACGAAAAAAATAAAACAATGCCATTTGCAGCACCACGGATGAGCCTAGAGATAATCACACAACGTGAAGTAAGTCAGAATGCGAAAGACAAATGTCCTATGATATCACTTATGTTACCTGAAAATTCATAAAAATGAACAAATTTCCATAGAGAAAGACAATCTCAGACTGAGAAGGCAAACTTATGGTTGAGCCAATGAAAAGGTGTGAGGAGTGGATAAATTAGGATATTCGGGTTAACAAACATATACTAATACCTGTAAAATATATAATCACCAAAGACCTATGGAATACCTACAGTGGGCTACTCAACACTCTGTAATAACCTACATGGAAAAGGATACAAAGATCAATAGATATATGTATATGTGTAAACGAACAAGATTCTGCACACCTAGCACAAACGACATGTTTCAATCAAATTGGCTCTGATAAAAACTAAAAATTAAAGACACAAACAAGAATTAAGGAGGCTAAAACTTCTGGGGCTCTGTCCTGGCACATTCCACTCTAATCTGCAACGTAAAATCACAACTTCCAGGAAGGTTCTGTTACCTTAGCAAGCAGAGTTGGTAACGTACAAATGGTGCCACCCAACGCCGCTTCCTCAAACGGCAGCTTTAAATCCACTACTAATGGTCACTAATATTCACAAGGACCGCAGGGGTGTAAATGACACATGCCCTCAAAAAATGTCCTGGAGTAGGGAAGGGCCAAAGAAATTCAAAACACGGCAAATTTTTCAAGAGGGCAATTTGAAGTTGTAAGTTTAACTCAATCTTAAAAAAAATAAAAGGGATATTGATGAAAGCTCAACATCAGGAATTATCAGACGCATGCAAATGCAAGCCACACAAAGTTGTCACCTCACACTAGTCAGAATGACCATCAGCAAAAAGTCTACAAACAAGAGATGTTGAAGAAGTTGTGGAGAATAGCATAGCCTATAGCTCTAAGTGGGATGTGAAGTGGTAACAGCCAATAATAGGAACAGAATGGCAGTGCGTTGAAAAGGTAAACATTGAGTTACCATATGGTCCGGAAGGCTCACTGTTGGGCCTGGCACCTGTGAAGACCAGAATCAAAACGACACAGATGGAACATCGTGTACTGCAGCAGTATTTACCATAGCCAAGACATGGAAGCAACAAAAATGGCCATCACCAGATGAATGGACGAAAGAGAGGTCCGTGTACACAATGGAATATCACACACAGAAAAGAATTGAAACAATGCCGTTTGCAGCACCATAGACGACGCTACAGATAATCATACAACTTGAAGTAAGTCAGAAAGCGAGAGACACATATCCTATGATATCACGTATAGGTGTTATGTAAAAATTGATATTAATGAACTTCTTTCCACAGAGAAGGACACTCACATATTCAGAAAACAAACTTGTGGTTAACCAAATGGAAAGGTGTGAGGAACGTATAACGGAGGAGATTGGGTTTAACAGACATATGCTAATACTTATAAAATATCGAATCGCCAAAGACATACCAAATACCAAGAGAGGTCTACACAGCATTCCGCAATAACCTATATGGAACAGGATCCAAACATGAAAAGATATATGTATCAATGAAACAGATTCTGTACACCTAGAACCAACACAGCATTGCAACCAAATTTGCTCTGAGAAAAATAAAAATTAAACTAAGAATATCAACACCAAATAAGAAGACATAAGTTTGAGGGGGTTTGTCCTGGCACATTCCACTCTAATTTGCAACCTACAAACAGGACTTCCAGGAAGGCTCTGTTGCCCTAGTAACCAGAGTTGGGAATATAGAAATGCCGCCGGTTTGTGGCCGTTTCCTGCAACAGCAGCTTTAAACCCAGTGCTATTGGTCACTGCATATTCACAATTACTACAGGGTTGTAAATGACACCTGCCCTCAAAAAACGTCCTGGTGTAGGTAATGGCGAAAAGAATTCAGAACACGGCCAATGTTTTCAAGGAAACAGTTTGAAGAGGTAAGTTTTACTCTTTTCCTGTTAAAAGAAAAAACACCGGACGTGGATAAAAGCTCAATATCGGGAATTATTCGACGCACGCAAATCCAAAGTACAAAAAGGTATCACCACCGGACACTCAAAATGCCATCACTAAAAGGTCTACAAACAATAAATGCTGAAGGGGTTTTAGAGAACTGTGTACCCTCTACTTGCTGGTGGGATGTAAACTGGTAACAGCCAGTAGTGAGAACAGAATGGAGGTGCATTTAAAGGTAAAACTTGATCTACCATATGATCTAGTAGGCCCACTGCTGGCCCTATCCCCTGAGAAGACCAGAATCCGAAAGACACAGGCTGGCAATCCTGCACTGCATCAATATTTAGCAGAGCCAAGGCTTGGAAGCAACCAAAATGTCCATCAACCGATGAATGCACAAAGAAGAAGTGGTCCATGTACACAGTGGAATATTCGCCATGGAAAAGAATGAAACACTGCTCTTTCCAGCACCATAGGTGAGCCTAGAGATAATCACAGAACGTGAGGTAAGTCGGAAAGCAGACGACAAATATCCTGTGATATCACTACTAGGTGTTACCTAATTAACTGACACAAGTGAACATATTTCCACAGAGAAGGAGACTCACAGACATAGAGAATAAACTAGGGTTATCTAAACGGAAAGGTGGGAGGAATGGATACATTAAGATTAGGGTTACCATACACATACAAATACATATTAAATACATATATCAAAAAGACCCATCCTATACCCAGGTCGGTCTACTGAACGCTCTGTAATAATTTACATGGGGGCTTCCTTGGTGGGGTGGGGGTTAAGAATCCGCCTGCCAATGCAGGGGACACAGGTTCGATCCCTGGTCCGCGAAGAACCCACATGCTGCAGAGCAATTAAACCCGTGCACCACAACCACTGAGCCTGCGCTCTAGAGGCCACGAGCCACCACTACTGAGCCCACACGCCACAACTCCTGAAGCCCACACGCCGAGAACCCGTGCTGTGCAACAAGAGAAGCCACTGCAGTGAGCAGCCCGTGCACCGCAACGAAGACTAGCCCCCGCTCACTGCAACTAGAGAAAGCCCACATGCAGCAACGAAGACCCAATTCGGCCAATCAATCAATCAATCAATCAATAATATTTATTGCAAAAAATAATAATAATTTACATGGGAAGAGGATCTGTACATGAATAGATACATACAATGTTCAAGTGAACCTGATTGTGTGCACCTAGAACGCACAATATTCTAATCATTACCCCATTTAAAAAAATTAAAACCACTAACAACAATTAATGAGACATCAACTTATTGGGGTTTTTCCTGGCACATTCCATTGTAGTTTACAACCTAGGAACTTAAAGGAAGGCTCGGCTGCCCTAGTAACCAGATTAGGGAATGGAGAAATGCTGCCGCCTTGTGGCCTTTTGCCACAGCAGCAGCTTTAAACACAGGGCTAACGGTCACTTAATATTCACAGGAATTGTAGGGCTGCAAATGACACGTGTCCTAAAACAATGTCCTGGGGTAGGTAATGGCCAAAAAAGTTCAAAACACGGAAAATATTTTCAAGAAAACAATTTAAAGAGGTAAGTTTTACTCACTCTTCTATTTAAAAACAAAAGAAGAACATGGATCAAAGCTCAATATCGCGAATTATTGCTTGGATGTAAACCCAAACTACAAAAAGATTTCGCCACCCAATTTTCAAAATGCCATCAGTAAAAATGTCGACAAACAATGAATGCGGACGGGTTTGTGGACAAATGCATACCCACTATGCTGTTGGTTGGAGGTAAACCGGTAACAGGTAATCATGAGAACAGAATGGAGCTGCATTTAAAAGGTAAAAGTTGAGCTACCATATGATGCGGCCGATCCCCTAATGGGCCTACAACCTACAAAGACCAGAATCAGAAACACACAGATAGGCAAACATGCACTGCGGCAATATTTACAATAGCCAAGACATGCAAGCAAACAAAATGTCCATCAACAGATAAATGGACAGAGAAGAAGTGGTATATGTACCGAATGGCATACTAGCCTCGGAAAAAAGTGAACAATCCCGTTTTCATAACTACAGATGAGCCTGGAAATAATCATATTATCTTAAGTAAGTCAAAAGGGAATGACAAATATCTTATGATATCCTTTATAGAGGTTAGCCTAAGATTGCTACCAATGAACATATTTCCACAGAAAAAAGACACTCACAGACTTATAAAGCAAACCAACAGTTAACCAAAATGAAAGTTGGGAGGATGGATAAATTAGGATTATGGGGGTAACATACATATACTCATGTATGTTCAATGTATATGAACATATGACATATACACTATATGAATTATGTAATCACCAATACATATAAAATACATAGTGACCAAACACCTGCCAAATACCAAGGGAGGTCTACTCAACACTCTGTAATAACATACATGGTAAGAGGATCCGAAGATGAACAGATATATGTATGAATAATTGACCAGATTCTGTACAGCCAGACAATCACAACACTCTATTCAAATTGACTTCGATAAGAAATAGAAATTACATTTAAAAAACACACCTAAGTAAGGAGACATAAACTTCTGGGGGTTTGTCCGAGCACATTCCAGTCGAATTTACAACCGAGGAACACGACGTCCAGGAAGACTCTGTTGCCCTAGTAACAAGAGTTGAGAACGTAGAAATGCTGCCGCCTTGTGGCTGTTTCCCACAACAGCAGCTGTAAACATAGTGCTAATGGTCCCTTAACATTCACAAGGACTGCCGGGCTGTAAATGACACCTGCCCTCAGAAAAGGCCCTGGGGTAGGGAATAGCCAAGAAAATTCAACACATGACAAATTTTTCAAGCAGTCAATATGAAGAGGGAAGTTGTACTCACTCTTTAAAAAGAAAAAGGAAAAGAAAACAAAAGACATGCCTAAAGCTCAGTATAAGGAATTGTTAGATGCATGCAAATCCAACCTCCAAAAAGGTTTCAGCTCACACCAGTCAAATGACCATCAGCAAAAAGTCTACAAACTATAAATGCTGAAGGGGTTTTAGAGAACTGTGTACCTTCTAGCTGCTGGTGGGATGAAGAGTGGTAACAGCACTAACGACAACACAATGGAGGTGGTTTAAAAGGTAAAAATTGAGCTACCATATGATCCGGCAGGGCACCTTCTGGGCCTATAACCTAAGACCACCAGAATCGGAAAGACAGAGGCAGGCAAATGTGCACTGCAGCAATATTTAAATAGCCAAGACACGGGAGCAATAAAAAGGTCCCGAAACAGATGAATGGACAAAGAAGAAGTGGTATATGTACAGAATGGAATATTAGCCACGAAAAAAATAAAACAATGCCATTTGCAGCACCACGGATGAGCCTAGAGATAATCACACAACGTGAAGTAAGTCAGAATGCGAAAGACAAATGTCCTATGATATCACTTATGTTACCTGAAAATTCATAAAAATGAACAAATTTCCATAGAGAAAGACAATCTCAGACTGAGAAGGCAAACTTATGGTTGAGCCAATGAAAAGGTGTGAGGAGTGGATAAATTAGGATATTCGGGTTAACAAACATATACTAATACCTGTAAAATATATAATCACCAAAGACCTATGGAATACCTACAGTGGGCTACTCAACACTCTGTAATAACCTACATGGAAAAGGATACAAAGATCAATAGATATATGTATATGTGTAAACGAACAAGATTCTGCACACCTAGCACAAACGACATGTTTCAATCAAATTGGCTCTGATAAAAACTAAAAATTAAAGACACAAACAAGAATTAAGGAGGCTAAAACTTCTGGGGCTCTGTCCTGGCACATTCCACTCTAATCTGCAACGTAAAATCACAACTTCCAGGAAGGTTCTGTTACCTTAGCAAGCAGAGTTGGTAACGTACAAATGGTGCCACCCAACGCCGCTTCCTCAAACGGCAGCTTTAAATCCACTACTAATGGTCACTAATATTCACAAGGACCGCAGGGGTGTAAATGACACATGCCCTCAAAAAATGTCCTGGAGTAGGGAAGGGCCAAAGAAATTCAAAACACGGCAAATTTTTCAAGAGGGCAATTTGAAGTTGTAAGTTTAACTCAATCTTAAAAAAAATAAAAGGGATATTGATGAAAGCTCAACATCAGGAATTATCAGACGCATGCAAATGCAAGCCACACAAAGTTGTCACCTCACACTAGTCAGAATGACCATCAGCAAAAAGTCTACAAACAAGAGATGTTGAAGAAGTTGTGGAGAATAGCATAGCCTATAGCTCTAAGTGGGATGTGAAGTGGTAACAGCCAATAATAGGAACAGAATGGCAGTGCGTTGAAAAGGTAAACATTGAGTTACCATATGGTCCGGAAGGCTCACTGTTGGGCCTGGCACCTGTGAAGACCAGAATCAAAACGACACAGATGGAACATCGTGTACTGCAGCAGTATTTACCATAGCCAAGACATGGAAGCAACAAAAATGGCCATCACCAGATGAATGGACGAAAGAGAGGTCCGTGTACACAATGGAATATCACACACAGAAAAGAATTGAAACAATGCCGTTTGCAGCACCATAGACGACGCTACAGATAATCATACAACTTGAAGTAAGTCAGAAAGCGAGAGACACATATCCTATGATATCACGTATAGGTGTTATGTAAAAATTGATATTAATGAACTTCTTTCCACAGAGAAGGACACTCACATATTCAGAAAACAAACTTGTGGTTAACCAAATGGAAAGGTGTGAGGAACGTATAACGGAGGAGATTGGGTTTAACAGACATATGCTAATACTTATAAAATATCGAATCGCCAAAGACATACCAAATACCAAGAGAGGTCTACACAGCATTCCGCAATAACCTATATGGAACAGGATCCAAACATGAAAAGATATATGTATCAATGAAACAGATTCTGTACACCTAGAACCAACACAGCATTGCAACCAAATTTGCTCTGAGAAAAATAAAAATTAAACTAAGAATATCAACACCAAATAAGAAGACATAAGTTTGAGGGGGTTTGTCCTGGCACATTCCACTCTAATTTGCAACCTACAAACAGGACTTCCAGGAAGGCTCTGTTGCCCTAGTAACCAGAGTTGGGAATATAGAAATGCCGCCGGTTTGTGGCCGTTTCCTGCAACAGCAGCTTTAAACCCAGTGCTATTGGTCACTGCATATTCACAATTACTACAGGGTTGTAAATGACACCTGCCCTCAAAAAACGTCCTGGTGTAGGTAATGGCGAAAAGAATTCAGAACACGGCCAAAGTTTTCAAGGAAACAGTTTGAAGAGGTAAGTTTTACTCTTTTCCTGTTAAAAGAAAAAACACCGGACGTGGATAAAAGCTCAATATCGGGAATTATTCGACGCACGCAAATCCAAAGTACAAAAAGGTATCACCACCGGACACTCAAAATGCCATCACTAAAAGGTCTACAAACAATAAATGCTGAAGGGGTTTTAGAGAACTGTGTACCCTCTACTTGCTGGTGGGATGTAAACTGGTAACAGCCAGTAGTGAGAACAGAATGGAGGTGCATTTAAAGGTAAAACTTGATCTACCATATGATCTAGTAGGCCCACTGCTGGCCCTATCCCCTGAGAAGACCAGAATCCGAAAGACACAGGCTGGCAATCCTGCACTGCATCAATATTTAGCAGAGCCAAGGCTTGGAAGCAACCAAAATGTCCATCAACCGATGAATGCACAAAGAAGAAGTGGTCCATGTACACAGTGGAATATTCGCCATGGAAAAGAATGAAACACTGCTCTTTCCAGCACCATAGGTGAGCCTAGAGATAATCACAGAACGTGAGGTAAGTCGGAAAGCAGACGACAAATATCCTGTGATATCACTACTAGGTGTTACCTAATTAACTGACACAAGTGAACATATTTCCACAGAGAAGGAGACTCACAGACATAGAGAATAAACTAGGGTTATCTAAACGGAAAGGTGGGAGGAATGGATACATTAAGATTAGGGTTACCATACACATACAAATACATATTAAATACATATATCAAAAAGACCCATCCTATACCCAGGTCGGTCTACTGAACGCTCTGTAATAATTTACATGGGGGCTTCCTTGGTGGGGTGGGGGTTAAGAATCCGCCTGCCAATGCAGGGGACACAGGTTCGATCCCTGGTCCGCGAAGAACCCACATGCTGCAGAGCAATTAAACCCGTGCACCACAACCACTGAGCCTGCGCTCTAGAGGCCACGAGCCACCACTACTGAGCCCACACGCCACAACTCCTGAAGCCCACACGCCGAGAACCCGTGCTGTGCAACAAGAGAAGCCACTGCAGTGAGCAGCCCGTGCACCGCAACGAAGACTAGCCCCCGCTCACTGCAACTAGAGAAAGCCCACATGCAGCAACGAAGACCCAATTCGGCCAATCAATCAATCAATCAATCAATAATATTTATTGCAAAAAATAATAATAATTTACATGGGAAGAGGATCTGTACATGAATAGATACATACAATGTTCAAGTGAACCTGATTGTGTGCACCTAGAACGCACAATATTCTAATCATTACCCCATTTAAAAAAATTAAAACCACTAACAACAATTAATGAGACATCAACTTATTGGGGTTTTTCCTGGCACATTCCATTGTAGTTTACAACCTAGGAACTTAAAGGAAGGCTCGGCTGCCCTAGTAACCAGATTAGGGAATGGAGAAATGCTGCCGCCTTGTGGCCTTTTGCCACAGCAGCAGCTTTAAACACAGGGCTAACGGTCACTTAATATTCACAGGAATTGTAGGGCTGCAAATGACACGTGTCCTAAAACAATGTCCTGGGGTAGGTAATGGCCAAAAAAGTTCAAAACACGGAAAATATTTTCAAGAAAACAATTTAAAGAGGTAAGTTTTACTCACTCTTCTATTTAAAAACAAAAGAAGAACATGGATCAAAGCTCAATATCGCGAATTATTGCTTGGATGTAAACCCAAACTACAAAAAGATTTCGCCACCCAATTTTCAAAATGCCATCAGTAAAAATGTCGACAAACAATGAATGCGGACGGGTTTGTGGACAAATGCATACCCACTATGCTGTTGGTTGGAGGTAAACCGGTAACAGGTAATCATGAGAACAGAATGGAGCTGCATTTAAAAGGTAAAAGTTGAGCTACCATATGATGCGGCCGATCCCCTAATGGGCCTACAACCTACAAAGACCAGAATCAGAAACACACAGATAGGCAAACATGCACTGCGGCAATATTTACAATAGCCAAGACATGCAAGCAAACAAAATGTCCATCAACAGATAAATGGACAGAGAAGAAGTGGTATATGTACCGAATGGCATACTAGCCTCGGAAAAAAGTGAACAATCCCGTTTTCATAACTACAGATGAGCCTGGAAATAATCATATTATCTTAAGTAAGTCAAAAGGGAATGACAAATATCTTATGATATCCTTTATAGAGGTTAGCCTAAGATTGCTACCAATGAACATATTTCCACAGAAAAAAGACACTCACAGACTTATAAAGCAAACCAACAGTTAACCAAAATGAAAGTTGGGAGGATGGATAAATTAGGATTATGGGGGTAACATACATATACTCATGTATGTTCAATGTATATGAACATATGACATATACACTATATGAATTATGTAATCACCAATACATATAAAATACATAGTGACCAAACACCTGCCAAATACCAAGGGAGGTCTACTCAACACTCTGTAATAACATACATGGTAAGAGGATCCGAAGATGAACAGATATATGTATGAATAATTGACCAGATTCTGTACAGCCAGACAATCACAACACTCTATTCAAATTGACTTCGATAAGAAATAGAAATTACATTTAAAAAACACACCTAAGTAAGGAGACATAAACTTCTGGGGGTTTGTCCGAGCACATTCCAGTCGAATTTACAACCGAGGAACACGACGTCCAGGAAGACTCTGTTGCCCTAGTAACAAGAGTTGAGAACGTAGAAATGCTGCCGCCTTGTGGCTGTTTCCCACAACAGCAGCTGTAAACATAGTGCTAATGGTCCCTTAACATTCACAAGGACTGCCGGGCTGTAAATGACACCTGCCCTCAGAAAAGGCCCTGGGGTAGGGAATAGCCAAGAAAATTCAACACATGACAAATTTTTCAAGCAGTCAATATGAAGAGGGAAGTTGTACTCACTCTTTAAAAAGAAAAAGGAAAAGAAAACAAAAGACATGCCTAAAGCTCAGTATAAGGAATTGTTAGATGCATGCAAATCCAACCTCCAAAAAGGTTTCAGCTCACACCAGTCAAATGACCATCAGCAAAAAGTCTACAAACTATAAATGCTGAAGGGGTTTTAGAGAACTGTGTACCTTCTAGCTGCTGGTGGGATGAAGAGTGGTAACAGCACTAACGACAACACAATGGAGGTGGTTTAAAAGGTAAAAATTGAGCTACCATATGATCCGGCAGGGCACCTTCTGGGCCTATAACCTAAGACCACCAGAATCGGAAAGACAGAGGCAGGCAAATGTGCACTGCAGCAATATTTAAATAGCCAAGACACGGGAGCAATAAAAAGGTCCCGAAACAGATGAATGGACAAAGAAGAAGTGGTATATGTACAGAATGGAATATTAGCCACGAAAAAAATAAAACAATGCCATTTGCAGCACCACGGATGAGCCTAGAGATAATCACACAACGTGAAGTAAGTCAGAATGCGAAAGACAAATGTCCTATGATATCACTTATGTTACCTGAAAATTCATAAAAATGAACAAATTTCCATAGAGAAAGACAATCTCAGACTGAGAAGGCAAACTTATGGTTGAGCCAATGAAAAGGTGTGAGGAGTGGATAAATTAGGATATTCGGGTTAACAAACATATACTAATACCTGTAAAATATATAATCACCAAAGACCTATGGAATACCTACAGTGGGCTACTCAACACTCTGTAATAACCTACATGGAAAAGGATACAAAGATCAATAGATATATGTATATGTGTAAACGAACAAGATTCTGCACACCTAGCACAAACGACATGTTTCAATCAAATTGGCTCTGATAAAAACTAAAAATTAAAGACACAAACAAGAATTAAGGAGGCTAAAACTTCTGGGGCTCTGTCCTGGCACATTCCACTCTAATCTGCAACGTAAAATCACAACTTCCAGGAAGGTTCTGTTACCTTAGCAAGCAGAGTTGGTAACGTACAAATGGTGCCACCCAACGCCGCTTCCTCAAACGGCAGCTTTAAATCCACTACTAATGGTCACTAATATTCACAAGGACCGCAGGGGTGTAAATGACACATGCCCTCAAAAAATGTCCTGGAGTAGGGAAGGGCCAAAGAAATTCAAAACACGGCAAATTTTTCAAGAGGGCAATTTGAAGTTGTAAGTTTAACTCAATCTTAAAAAAAATAAAAGGGATATTGATGAAAGCTCAACATCAGGAATTATCAGACGCATGCAAATGCAAGCCACACAAAGTTGTCACCTCACACTAGTCAGAATGACCATCAGCAAAAAGTCTACAAACAAGAGATGTTGAAGAAGTTGTGGAGAATAGCATAGCCTATAGCTCTAAGTGGGATGTGAAGTGGTAACAGCCAATAATAGGAACAGAATGGCAGTGCGTTGAAAAGGTAAACATTGAGTTACCATATGGTCCGGAAGGCTCACTGTTGGGCCTGGCACCTGTGAAGACCAGAATCAAAACGACACAGATGGAACATCGTGTACTGCAGCAGTATTTACCATAGCCAAGACATGGAAGCAACAAAAATGGCCATCACCAGATGAATGGACGAAAGAGAGGTCCGTGTACACAATGGAATATCACACACAGAAAAGAATTGAAACAATGCCGTTTGCAGCACCATAGACGACGCTACAGATAATCATACAACTTGAAGTAAGTCAGAAAGCGAGAGACACATATCCTATGGTATCACGTATAGGTGTTATGTAAAAATTGATATTAATGAACTTCTTTCCACAGAGAAGGACACTCACATATTCAGAAAACAAACTTGTGGTTAACCAAATGGAAAGGTGTGAGGAACGTATAACGGAGGAGATTGGGTTTAACAGACATATGCTAATACTTATAAAATATCGAATCGCCAAAGACATACCAAATACCAAGAGAGGTCTACACAGCATTCCGCAATAACCTATATGGAACAGGATCCAAACATGAAAAGATATATGTATCAATGAAACAGATTCTGTACACCTAGAACCAACACAGCATTGCAACCAAATTTGCTCTGAGAAAAATAAAAATTAAACTAAGAATATCAACACCAAATAAGAAGACATAAGTTTGAGGGGGTTTGTCCTGGCACATTCCACTCTAATTTGCAACCTACAAACAGGACTTCCAGGAAGGCTCTGTTGCCCTAGTAACCAGAGTTGGGAATATAGAAATGCCGCCGGTTTGTGGCCGTTTCCTGCAACAGCAGCTTTAAACCCAGTGCTATTGGTCACTGCATATTCACAATTACTACAGGGTTGTAAATGACACCTGCCCTCAAAAAACGTCCTGGTGTAGGTAATGGCGAAAAGAATTCAGAACACGGCCAAAGTTTTCAAGGAAACAGTTTGAAGAGGTAAGTTTTACTCTTTTCCTGTTAAAAGAAAAAACACCGGACGTGGATAAAAGCTCAATATCGGGAATTATTCGACGCACGCAAATCCAAAGTACAAAAAGGTATCACCACCGGACACTCAAAATGCCATCACTAAAAGGTCTACAAACAATAAATGCTGAAGGGGTTTTAGAGAACTGTGTACCCTCTACTTGCTGGTGGGATGTAAACTGGTAACAGCCAGTAGTGAGAACAGAATGGAGGTGCATTTAAAGGTAAAACTTGATCTACCATATGATCTAGTAGGCCCACTGCTGGCCCTATCCCCTGAGAAGACCAGAATCCGAAAGACACAGGCTGGCAATCCTGCACTGCATCAATATTTAGCAGAGCCAAGGCTTGGAAGCAACCAAAATGTCCATCAACCGATGAATGCACAAAGAAGAAGTGGTCCATGTACACAGTGGAATATTCGCCATGGAAAAGAATGAAACACTGCTCTTTCCAGCACCATAGGTGAGCCTAGAGATAATCACAGAACGTGAGGTAAGTCGGAAAGCAGACGACAAATATCCTGTGATATCACTACTAGGTGTTACCTAATTAACTGACACAAGTGAACATATTTCCACAGAGAAGGAGACTCACAGACATAGAGAATAAACTAGGGTTATCTAAACGGAAAGGTGGGAGGAATGGATACATTAAGATTAGGGTTACCATACACATACAAATACATATTAAATACATATATCAAAAAGACCCATCCTATACCCAGGTCGGTCTACTGAACGCTCTGTAATAATTTACATGGGGGCTTCCTTGGTGGGGTGGGGGTTAAGAATCCGCCTGCCAATGCAGGGGACACAGGTTCGATCCCTGGTCCGCGAAGAACCCACATGCTGCAGAGCAATTAAACCCGTGCACCACAACCACTGAGCCTGCGCTCTAGAGGCCACGAGCCACCACTACTGAGCCCACACGCCACAACTCCTGAAGCCCACACGCCGAGAACCCGTGCTGTGCAACAAGAGAAGCCACTGCAGTGAGCAGCCCGTGCACCGCAACGAAGACTAGCCCCCGCTCACTGCAACTAGAGAAAGCCCACATGCAGCAACGAAGACCCAATTCGGCCAATCAATCAATCAATCAATCAATAATATTTATTGCAAAAAATAATAATAATTTACATGGGAAGAGGATCTGTACATGAATAGATACATACAATGTTCAAGTGAACCTGATTGTGTGCACCTAGAACGCACAATATTCTAATCATTACCCCATTTAAAAAAATTAAAACCACTAACAACAATTAATGAGACATCAACTTATTGGGGTTTTTCCTGGCACATTCCATTGTAGTTTACAACCTAGGAACTTAAAGGAAGGCTCGGCTGCCCTAGTAACCAGATTAGGGAATGGAGAAATGCTGCCGCCTTGTGGCCTTTTGCCACAGCAGCAGCTTTAAACACAGGGCTAACGGTCACTTAATATTCACAGGAATTGTAGGGCTGCAAATGACACGTGTCCTAAAACAATGTCCTGGGGTAGGTAATGGCCAAAAAAGTTCAAAACACGGAAAATATTTTCAAGAAAACAATTTAAAGAGGTAAGTTTTACTCACTCTTCTATTTAAAAACAAAAGAAGAACATGGATCAAAGCTCAATATCGCGAATTATTGCTTGGATGTAAACCCAAACTACAAAAAGATTTCGCCACCCAATTTTCAAAATGCCATCAGTAAAAATGTCGACAAACAATGAATGCGGACGGGTTTGTGGACAAATGCATACCCACTATGCTGTTGGTTGGAGGTAAACCGGTAACAGGTAATCATGAGAACAGAATGGAGCTGCATTTAAAAGGTAAAAGTTGAGCTACCATATGATGCGGCCGATCCCCTAATGGGCCTACAACCTACAAAGACCAGAATCAGAAACACACAGATAGGCAAACATGCACTGCGGCAATATTTACAATAGCCAAGACATGCAAGCAAACAAAATGTCCATCAACAGATAAATGGACAGAGAAGAAGTGGTATATGTACCGAATGGCATACTAGCCTCGGAAAAAAGTGAACAATCCCGTTTTCATAACTACAGATGAGCCTGGAAATAATCATATTATCTTAAGTAAGTCAAAAGGGAATGACAAATATCTTATGATATCCTTTATAGAGGTTAGCCTAAGATTGCTACCAATGAACATATTTCCACAGAAAAAAGACACTCACAGACTTATAAAGCAAACCAACAGTTAACCAAAATGAAAGTTGGGAGGATGGAAAAATTAGGATTATGGGGGTAACATACATATACTCATGTATGTTCAATGTATATGAACATATGACATATACACTATATGAATTATGTAATCACCAATACATATAAAATACATAGTGACCAAACACCTGCCAAATACCAAGGGAGGTCTACTCAACACTCTGTAATAACATACATGGTAAGAGGATCCGAAGATGAACAGATATATGTATGAATAATTGACCAGATTCTGTACAGCCAGACAATCACAACACTCTATTCAAATTGACTTCGATAAGAAATAGAAATTACATTTAAAAAACACACCTAAGTAAGGAGACATAAACTTCTGGGGGTTTGTCCGAGCACATTCCAGTCGAATTTACAACCGAGGAACACGACGTCCAGGAAGACTCTGTTGCCCTAGTAACAAGAGTTGAGAACGTAGAAATGCTGCCGCCTTGTGGCTGTTTCCCACAACAGCAGCTGTAAACATAGTGCTAATGGTCCCTTAACATTCACAAGGACTGCCGGGCTGTAAATGACACCTGCCCTCAGAAAAGGCCCTGGGGTAGGGAATAGCCAAGAAAATTCAACACATGACAAATTTTTCAAGCAGTCAATATGAAGAGGGAAGTTGTACTCACTCTTTAAAAAGAAAAAGGAAAAGAAAACAAAAGACATGCCTAAAGCTCAGTATAAGGAATTGTTAGATGCATGCAAATCCAACCTCCAAAAAGGTTTCAGCTCACACCAGTCAAATGACCATCAGCAAAAAGTCTACAAACTATAAATGCTGAAGGGGTTTTAGAGAACTGTGTACCTTCTAGCTGCTGGTGGGATGAAGAGTGGTAACAGCACTAACGACAACACAATGGAGGTGGTTTAAAAGGTAAAAATTGAGCTACCATATGATCCGGCAGGGCACCTTCTGGGCCTATAACCTAAGACCACCAGAATCGGAAAGACAGAGGCAGGCAAATGTGCACTGCAGCAATATTTAAATAGCCAAGACACGGGAGCAAAAAAAAGGTCCCGAAACAGATGAATGGACAAAGAAGAAGTGGTATATGTACAGAATGGAATATTAGCCACGAAAAAAATAAAACAATGCCATTTGCAGCACCACGGATGAGCCTAGAGATAATCACACAACGTGAAGTAAGTCAGAATGCGAAAGACAAATGTCCTATGATATCACTTATGTTACCTGAAAATTCATAAAAATGAACAAATTTCCATAGAGAAAGACAATCTCAGACTGAGAAGGCAAACTTATGGTTGAGCCAATGAAAAGGTGTGAGGAGTGGATAAATTAGGATATTCGGGTTAACAAACATATACTAATACCTGTAAAATATATAATCACCAAAGACCTATGGAATACCTACAGTGGGCTACTCAACACTCTGTAATAACCTACATGGAAAAGGATACAAAGATCAATAGATATATGTATATGTGTAAACGAACAAGATTCTGCACACCTAGCACAAACGACATGTTTCAATCAAATTGGCTCTGATAAAAACTAAAAATTAAAGACACAAACAAGAATTAAGGAGGCTAAAACTTCTGGGGCTCTGTCCTGGCACATTCCACTCTAATCTGCAACGTAAAATCACAACTTCCAGGAAGGTTCTGTTACCTTAGCAAGCAGAGTTGGTAACGTACAAATGGTGCCACCCAACGCCGCTTCCTCAAACGGCAGCTTTAAATCCACTACTAATGGTCACTAATATTCACAAGGACCGCAGGGGTATAAATGACACATGCCCTCAAAAAATGTCCTGGAGTAGGGAAGGGCCAAAGAAATTCAAAACACGGCAAATTTTTCAAGAGGGCAATTTGAAGTTGTAAGTTTAACTCAATCTTAAAAAAAATAAAAGGGATATTGATGAAAGCTCAACATCAGGAATTATCAGACGCATGCAAATGCAAGCCACACAAAGTTGTCACCTCACACTAGTCAGAATGACCATCAGCAAAAAGTCTACAAACAAGAGATGTTGAAGAAGTTGTGGAGAATAGCATAGCCTATAGCTCTAAGTGGGATGTGAAGTGGTAACAGCCAATAATAGGAACAGAATGGCAGTGCGTTGAAAAGGTAAACATTGAGTTACCATATGGTCCGGAAGGCTCACTGTTGGGCCTGGCACCTGTGAAGACCAGAATCAAAACGACACAGATGGAACATCGTGTACTGCAGCAGTATTTACCATAGCCAAGACATGGAAGCAACAAAAATGGCCATCACCAGATGAATGGACGAAAGAGAGGTCCGTGTACACAATGGAATATCACACACAGAAAAGAATTGAAACAATGCCGTTTGCAGCACCATAGACGACGCTACAGATAATCATACAACTTGAAGTAAGTCAGAAAGCGAGAGACACATATCCTATGGTATCACGTATAGGTGTTATGTAAAAATTGATATTAATGAACTTCTTTCCACAGAGAAGGACACTCACATATTCAGAAAACAAACTTGTGGTTAACCAAATGGAAAGGTGTGAGGAACGTATAACGGAGGAGATTGGGTTTAACAGACATATGCTAATACTTATAAAATATCGAATCGCCAAAGACATACCAAATACCAAGAGAGGTCTACACAGCATTCCGCAATAACCTATATGGAACAGGATCCAAACATGAAAAGATATATGTATCAATGAAACAGATTCTGTACACCTAGAACCAACACAGCATTGCAACCAAATTTGCTCTGAGAAAAATAAAAATTAAACTAAGAATATCAACACCAAATAAGAAGACATAAGTTTGAGGGGGTTTGTCCTGGCACATTCCACTCTAATTTGCAACCTACAAACAGGACTTCCAGGAAGGCTCTGTTGCCCTAGTAACCAGAGTTGGGAATATAGAAATGCCGCCGGTTTGTGGCCGTTTCCTGCAACAGCAGCTTTAAACCCAGTGCTATTGGTCACTGCATATTCACAATTACTACAGGGTTGTAAATGACACCTGCCCTCAAAAAACGTCCTGGTGTAGGTAATGGCGAAAAGAATTCAGAACACGGCCAATGTTTTCAAGGAAACAGTTTGAAGAGGTAAGTTTTACTCTTTTCCTGTTAAAAGAAAAAACACCGGACGTGGATAAAAGCTCAATATCGGGAATTATTCGACGCACGCAAATCCAAAGTACAAAAAGGTATCACCACCGGACACTCAAAATGCCATCACTAAAAGGTCTACAAACAATAAATGCTGAAGGGGTTTTAGAGAACTGTGTACCCTCTACTTGCTGGTGGGATGTAAACTGGTAACAGCCAGTAGTGAGAACAGAATGGAGGTGCATTTAAAGGTAAAACTTGATCTACCATATGATCTAGTAGGCCCACTGCTGGCCCTATCCCCTGAGAAGACCAGAATCCGAAAGACACAGGCTGGCAATCCTGCACTGCATCAATATTTAGCAGAGCCAAGGCTTGGAAGCAACCAAAATGTCCATCAACCGATGAATGCACAAAGAAGAAGTGGTCCATGTACACAGTGGAATATTCGCCATGGAAAAGAATGAAACACTGCTCTTTCCAGCACCATAGGTGAGCCTAGAGATAATCACAGAACGTGAGGTAAGTCGGAAAGCAGACGACAAATATCCTGTGATATCACTACTAGGTGTTACCTAATTAACTGACACAAGTGAACATATTTCCACAGAGAAGGAGACTCACAGACATAGAGAATAAACTAGGGTTATCTAAACGGAAAGGTGGGAGGAATGGATACATTAAGATTAGGGTTACCATACACATACAAATACATATTAAATACATATATCAAAAAGACCCATCCTATACCCAGGTCGGTCTACTGAACGCTCTGTAATAATTTACATGGGGGCTTCCTTGGTGGGGTGGGGGTTAAGAATCCGCCTGCCAATGCAGGGGACACAGGTTCGATCCCTGGTCCGCGAAGAACCCACATGCTGCAGAGCAATTAAACCCGTGCACCACAACCACTGAGCCTGCGCTCTAGAGGCCACGAGCCACCACTACTGAGCCCACACGCCACAACTCCTGAAGCCCACACGCCGAGAACCCGTGCTGTGCAACAAGAGAAGCCACTGCAGTGAGCAGCCCGTGCACCGCAACGAAGACTAGCCCCCGCTCACTGCAACTAGAGAAAGCCCACATGCAGCAACGAAGACCCAATTCGGCCAATCAATCAATCAATCAATCAATAATATTTATTGCAAAAAATAATAATAATTTACATGGGAAGAGGATCTGTACATGAATAGATACATACAATGTTCAAGTGAACCTGATTGTGTGCACCTAGAACGCACAATATTCTAATCATTACCCCATTTAAAAAAATTAAAACCACTAACAACAATTAATGAGACATCAACTTATTGGGGTTTTTCCTGGCACATTCCATTGTAGTTTACAACCTAGGAACTTAAAGGAAGGCTCGGCTGCCCTAGTAACCAGATTAGGGAATGGAGAAATGCTGCCGCCTTGTGGCCTTTTGCCACAGCAGCAGCTTTAAACACAGGGCTAACGGTCACTTAATATTCACAGGAATTGTAGGGCTGCAAATGACACGTGTCCTAAAACAATGTCCTGGGGTAGGTAATGGCCAAAAAAGTTCAAAACACGGAAAATATTTTCAAGAAAACAATTTAAAGAGGTAAGTTTTACTCACTCTTCTATTTAAAAACAAAAGAAGAACATGGATCAAAGCTCAATATCGCGAATTATTGCTTGGATGTAAACCCAAACTACAAAAAGATTTCGCCACCCAATTTTCAAAATGCCATCAGTAAAAATGTCGACAAACAATGAATGCGGACGGGTTTGTGGACAAATGCATACCCACTATGCTGTTGGTTGGAGGTAAACCGGTAACAGGTAATCATGAGAACAGAATGGAGCTGCATTTAAAAGGTAAAAGTTGAGCTACCATATGATGCGGCCGATCCCCTAATGGGCCTACAACCTACAAAGACCAGAATCAGAAACACACAGATAGGCAAACATGCACTGCGGCAATATTTACAATAGCCAAGACATGCAAGCAAACAAAATGTCCATCAACAGATAAATGGACAGAGAAGAAGTGGTATATGTACCGAATGGCATACTAGCCTCGGAAAAAAGTGAACAATCCCGTTTTCATAACTACAGATGAGCCTGGAAATAATCATATTATCTTAAGTAAGTCAAAAGGGAATGACAAATATCTTATGATATCCTTTATAGAGGTTAGCCTAAGATTGCTACCAATGAACATATTTCCACAGAAAAAAGACACTCACAGACTTATAAAGCAAACCAACGGTTAACCAAAATGAAAGTTGGGAGGATGGAAAAATTAGGATTATGGGGGTAACATACATATACTCATGTATGTTCAATGTATATGAACATATGACATATACACTATATGAATTATGTAATCACCAATACATATAAAATACATAGTGACCAAACACCTGCCAAATACCAAGGGAGGTCTACTCAACACTCTGTAATAACATACATGGTAAGAGGATCCGAAGATGAACAGATATATGTATGAATAATTGACCAGATTCTGTACAGCCAGACAATCACAACACTCTATTCAAATTGACTTCGATAAGAAATAGAAATTACATTTAAAAAACACACCTAAGTAAGGAGACATAAACTTCTGGGGGTTTGTCCGAGCACATTCCAGTCGAATTTACAACCGAGGAACACGACGTCCAGGAAGACTCTGTTGCCCTAGTAACAAGAGTTGAGAACGTAGAAATGCTGCCGCCTTGTGGCTGTTTCCCACAACAGCAGCTGTAAACATAGTGCTAATGGTCCCTTAACATTCACAAGGACTGCCGGGCTGTAAATGACACCTGCCCTCAGAAAAGGCCCTGGGGTAGGGAATAGCCAAGAAAATTCAACACATGACAAATTTTTCAAGCAGTCAATATGAAGAGGGAAGTTGTACTCACTCTTTAAAAAGAAAAAGGAAAAGAAAACAAAAGACATGCCTAAAGCTCAGTATAAGGAATTGTTAGATGCATGCAAATCCAACCTCCAAAAAGGTTTCAGCTCACACCAGTCAAATGACCATCAGCAAAAAGTCTACAAACTATAAATGCTGAAGGGGTTTTAGAGAACTGTGTACCTTCTAGCTGCTGGTGGGATGAAGAGTGGTAACAGCACTAACGACAACACAATGGAGGTGGTTTAAAAGGTAAAAATTGAGCTACCATATGATCCGGCAGGGCACCTTCTGGGCCTATAACCTAAGACCACCAGAATCGGAAAGACAGAGGCAGGCAAATGTGCACTGCAGCAATATTTAAATAGCCAAGACACGGGAGCAAAAAAAAGGTCCCGAAACAGATGAATGGACAAAGAAGAAGTGGTATATGTACAGAATGGAATATTAGCCACGAAAAAAATAAAACAATGCCATTTGCAGCACCACGGATGAGCCTAGAGATAATCACACAACGTGAAGTAAGTCAGAATGCGAAAGACAAATGTCCTATGATATCACTTATGTTATCTGAAAATTCATAAAAATGAACAAATTTCCATAGAGAAAGACAATCTCAGACTGAGAAGGCAAACTTATGGTTGAGCCAATGAAAAGGTGTGAGGAGTGGATAAATTAGGATATTCGGGTTAACAAACATATACTAATACCTGTAAAATATATAATCACCAAAGACCTATGGAATACCTACAGTGGGCTACTCAACACTCTGTAATAACCTACATGGAAAAGGATACAAAGATCAATAGATATATGTATATGTGTAAACGAACAAGATTCTGCACACCTAGCACAAACGACATGTTTCAATCAAATTGGCTCTGATAAAAACTAAAAATTAAAGACACAAACAAGAATTAAGGAGGCTAAAACTTCTGGGGCTCTGTCCTGGCACATTCCACTCTAATCTGCAACGTAAAATCACAACTTCCAGGAAGGTTCTGTTACCTTAGCAAGCAGAGTTGGTAACGTACAAATGGTGCCACCCAACGCCGCTTCCTCAAACGGCAGCTTTAAATCCACTACTAATGGTCACTAATATTCACAAGGACCGCAGGGGTGTAAATGACACATGCCCTCAAAAAATGTCCTGGAGTAGGGAAGGGCCAAAGAAATTCAAAACACGGCAAATTTTTCAAGAGGGCAATTTGAAGTTGTAAGTTTAACTCAATCTTAAAAAAAATAAAAGGGATATTGATGAAAGCTCAACATCAGGAATTATCAGACGCATGCAAATGCAAGCCACACAAAGTTGTCACCTCACACTAGTCAGAATGACCATCAGCAAAAAGTCTACAAACAAGAGATGTTGAAGAAGTTGTGGAGAATAGCATAGCCTATAGCTCTAAGTGGGATGTGAAGTGGTAACAGCCAATAATAGGAACAGAATGGCAGTGCGTTGAAAAGGTAAACATTGAGTTACCATATGGTCCGGAAGGCTCACTGTTGGGCCTGGCACCTGTGAAGACCAGAATCAAAACGACACAGATGGAACATCGTGTACTGCAGCAGTATTTACCATAGCCAAGACATGGAAGCAACAAAAATGGCCATCACCAGATGAATGGACGAAAGAGAGGTCCGTGTACACAATGGAATATCACACACAGAAAAGAATTGAAACAATGCCGTTTGCAGCACCATAGACGACGCTACAGATAATCATACAACTTGAAGTAAGTCAGAAAGCGAGAGACACATATCCTATGATATCACGTATAGGTGTTATGTAAAAATTGATATTAATGAACTTCTTTCCACAGAGAAGGACACTCACATATTCAGAAAACAAACTTGTGGTTAACCAAATGGAAAGGTGTGAGGAACGTATAACGGAGGAGATTGGGTTTAACAGACATATGCTAATACTTATAAAATATCGAATCGCCAAAGACATACCAAATACCAAGAGAGGTCTACACAGCATTCCGCAATAACCTATATGGAACAGGATCCAAACATGAGAAGATATATGTATCAATGAAACAGATTCTGTACACCTAGAACCAACACAGCATTGCAACCAAATTTGCTCTGAGAAAAATAAAAATTAAACTAAGAATATCAACACCAAATAAGAAGACATAAGTTTGAGGGGGTTTGTCCTGGCACATTCCACTCTAATTTGCAACCTACAAACAGGACTTCCAGGAAGGCTCTGTTGCCCTAGTAACCAGAGTTGGGAATATAGAAATGCCGCCGGTTTGTGGCCGTTTCCTGCAACAGCAGCTTTAAACCCAGTGCTATTGGTCACTGCATATTCACAATTACTACAGGGTTGTAAATGACACCTGCCCTCAGAAAACGTCCTGGTGTAGGTAATGGCGAAAAGAATTCAGAACACGGCCAAAGTTTTCAAGGAAACAGTTTGAAGAGGTAAGTTTTACTCTTTTCCTGTTAAAAGAAAAAACACCGGACGTGGATAAAAGCTCAATATCGGGAATTATTCGACGCACGCAAATCCAAAGTACAAAAAGGTATCACCACCGAACACTCAAAATGCCATCACTAAAAGGTCTACAAACAATAAATGCTGAAGGGGTTTTAGAGAACTGTGTACCCTCTACTTGCTGGTGGGATGTAAACTGGTAACAGCCAGTAGTGAGAACAGAATGGAGGTGCATTTAAAGGTAAAACTTGATCTACCATATGATCTAGTAGGCCCACTGCTGGCCCTATCCCCTGAGAAGACCAGAATCCGAAAGACACAGGCTGGCAATCCTGCACTGCATCAATATTTAGCAGAGCCAAGGCTTGGAAGCAACCAAAATGTCCATCAACCGATGAATGCACAAAGAAGAAGTGGTCCATGTACACAGTGGAATATTCGCCATGGAAAAGAATGAAACACTGCTCTTTCCAGCACCGTAGGTGAGCCTAGAGATAATCACAGAACGTGAGGTAAGTCGGAAAGCAGACGACAAATATCCTGTGATATCACTACTAGGTGTTACCTAATTAACTGACACAAGTGAACATATTTCCACAGAGAAGGAGACTCACAGACATAGAGAATAAACTAGGGTTATCTAAACGGAAAGGTGGGAGGAATGGATACATTAAGATTAGGGTTACCATACACATACAAATACATATTAAATACATATATCAAAAAGACCCATCCTATACCCAGGTCGGTCTACTGAACGCTCTGTAATAATTTACATGGGGGCTTCCTTGGTGGGGTGGGGGTTAAGAATCCGCCTGCCAATGCAGGGGACACAGGTTCGATCCCTGGTCCGCGAAGAACCCACATGCTGCAGAGCAATTAAACCCGTGCACCACAACCACTGAGCCTGCGCTCTAGAGGCCACGAGCCACCACTACTGAGCCCACACGCCACAACTCCTGAAGCCCACACGCCGAGAACCCGTGCTGTGCAACAAGAGAAGCCACTGCAGTGAGCAGCCCGTGCACCGCAACGAAGACTAGCCCCCGCTCACTGCAACTAGAGAAAGCCCACATGCAGCAACGAAGACCCAATTCGGCCAATCAATCAATCAATCAATCAATAATATTTATTGCAAAAAATAATAATAATTTACATGGGAAGAGGATCTGTACATGAATAGATACATACAATGTTCAAGTGAACCTGATTGTGTGCACCTAGAACGCACAATATTCTAATCATTACCCCAATTAAAAAAATTAAAACCACTAACAACAATTAATGAGACATCAACTTATTGGGGTTTTTCCTGGCACATTCCATTGTAGTTTACAACCTAGGAACTTAAAGGAAGGCTCGGCTGCCCTAGTAACCAGATTAGGGAATGGAGAAATGCTGCCGCCTTGTGGCCTTTTGCCACAGCAGCAGCTTTAAACACAGGGCTAACGGTCACTTAATATTCACAGGAATTGTAGGGCTGCAAATGACACGTGTCCTAAAACAATGTCCTGGGGTAGGTAATGGCCAAAAAAGTTCAAAACACGGAAAATATTTTCAAGAAAACAATTTAAAGAGGTAAGTTTTACTCACTCTTCTATTTAAAAACAAAAGAAGAACATGGATCAAAGCTCAATATCGCGAATTATTGCTTGGATGTAAACCCAAACTACAAAAAGATTTCGCCACCCAATTTTCAAAATGCCATCAGTAAAAATGTCGACAAACAATGAATGCGGACGGGTTTGTGGAAAAATGCATACCCACTATGCTGTTGGTTGGAGGTAAACCGGTAACAGGTAATCATGAGAACAGAATGGAGCTGCATTTAAAAGGTAAAAGTTGAGCTACCATATGATGCGGCCGATCCCCTAATGGGCCTACAACCTACAAAGACCAGAATCAGAAACACACAGATAGGCAAACATGCACTGCGGCAATATTTACAATAGCCAAGACATGCAAGCAAACAAAATGTCCATCAACAGATAAATGGACAGAGAAGAAGTGGTATATGTACCGAATGGCATACTAGCCTCGGAAAAAAGTGAACAATCCCGTTTTCATAACTACAGATGAGCCTGGAAATAATCATATTATCTTAAGTAAGTCAAAAGGGAATGACAAATATCTTATGATATCCTTTATAGAGGTTAGCCTAAGATTGCTACCAATGAACATATTTCCACAGAAAAAAGACACTCACAGACTTATAAAGCAAACCAACGGTTAACCAAAATGAAAGTTGGGAGGATGGATAAATTAGGATTATGGGGGTAACATACATATACTCATGTATGTTCAATGTATATGAACATATGACATATACACTATATGAATTATGTAATCACCAATACATATAAAATACATAGTGACCAAACACCTGCCAAATACCAAGGGAGGTCTACTCAACACTCTGTAATAACATACATGGTAAGAGGATCCGAAGATGAACAGATATATGTATGAATAATTGACCAGATTCTGTACAGCCAGACAATCACAACACTCTATTCAAATTGACTTCGATAAGAAATAGAAATTACATTTAAAAAACACACCTAAGTAAGGAGACATAAACTTCTGGGGGTTTGTCCGAGCACATTCCAGTCGAATTTACAACCGAGGAACACGACGTCCAGGAAGACTCTGTTGCCCTAGTAACAAGAGTTGAGAACGTAGAAATGCTGCCGCCTTGTGGCTGTTTCCCACAACAGCAGCTGTAAACATAGTGCTAATGGTCCCTTAACATTCACAAGGACTGCCGGGCTGTAAATGACACCTGCCCTCAGAAAAGGCCCTGGGGTAGGGAATAGCCAAGAAAATTCAACACATGACAAATTTTTCAAGCAGTCAATATGAAGAGGGAAGTTGTACTCACTCTTTAAAAAGAAAAAGGAAAAGAAAACAAAAGACATGCCTAAAGCTCAGTATAAGGAATTGTTAGATGCATGCAAATCCAACCTCCAAAAAGGTTTCAGCTCACACCAGTCAAATGACCATCAGCAAAAAGTCTACAAACTATAAATGCTGAAGGGGTTTTAGAGAACTGTGTACCTTCTAGCTGCTGGTGGGATGAAGAGTGGTAACAGCACTAACGACAACACAATGGAGGTGGTTTAAAAGGTAAAAATTGAGCTACCATATGATCCGGCAGGGCACCTTCTGGGCCTATAACCTAAGACCACCAGAATCGGAAAGACAGAGGCAGGCAAATGTGCACTGCAGCAATATTTAAATAGCCAAGACACGGGAGCAAAAAAAAGGTCCCGAAACAGATGAATGGACAAAGAAGAAGTGGTATATGTACAGAATGGAATATTAGCCACGAAAAAAATAAAACAATGCCATTTGCAGCACCACGGATGAGCCTAGAGATAATCACACAACGTGAAGTAAGTCAGAATGCGAAAGACAAATGTCCTATGATATCACTTATGTTATCTGAAAATTCATAAAAATGAACAAATTTCCATAGAGAAAGACAATCTCAGACTGAGAAGGCAAACTTATGGTTGAGCCAATGAAAAGGTGTGAGGAGTGGATAAATTAGGATATTCGGGTTAACAAACATATACTAATACCTGTAAAATATATAATCACCAAAGACCTATGGAATACCTACAGTGGGCTACTCAACACTCTGTAATAACCTACATGGAAAAGGATACAAAGATCAATAGATATATGTATATGTGTAAACGAACAAGATTCTGCACACCTAGCACAAACGACATGTTTCAATCAAATTGGCTCTGATAAAAACTAAAAATTAAAGACACAAACAAGAATTAAGGAGGCTAAAACTTCTGGGGCTCTGTCCTGGCACATTCCACTCTAATCTGCAACGTAAAATCACAACTTCCAGGAAGGTTCTGTTACCTTAGCAAGCAGAGTTGGTAACGTACAAATGGTGCCACCCAACGCCGCTTCCTCAAACGGCAGCTTTAAATCCACTACTAATGGTCACTAATATTCACAAGGACCGCAGGGGTGTAAATGACACATGCCCTCAAAAAATGTCCTGGAGTAGGGAAGGGCCAAAGAAATTCAAAACACGGCAAATTTTTCAAGAGGGCAATTTGAAGTTGTAAGTTTAACTCAATCTTAAAAAAAATAAAAGGGATATTGATGAAAGCTCAACATCAGGAATTATCAGACGCATGCAAATGCAAGCCACACAAAGTTGTCACCTCACACTAGTCAGAATGACCATCAGCAAAAAGTCTACAAACAAGAGATGTTGAAGAAGTTGTGGAGAATAGCATAGCCTATAGCTCTAAGTGGGATGTGAAGTGGTAACAGCCAATAATAGGAACAGAATGGCAGTGCGTTGAAAAGGTAAACATTGAGTTACCATATGGTCCGGAAGGCTCACTGTTGGGCCTGGCACCTGTGAAGACCAGAATCAAAACGACACAGATGGAACATCGTGTACTGCAGCAGTATTTACCATAGCCAAGACATGGAAGCAACAAAAATGGCCATCACCAGATGAATGGACGAAAGAGAGGTCCGTGTACACAATGGAATATCACACACAGAAAAGAATTGAAACAATGCCGTTTGCAGCACCATAGACGACGCTACAGATAATCATACAACTTGAAGTAAGTCAGAAAGCGAGAGACACATATCCTATGATATCACGTATAGGTGTTATGTAAAAATTGATATTAATGAACATCTTTCCACAGAGAAGGACACTCACATATTCAGAAAACAAACTTGTGGTTAACCAAATGGAAAGGTGTGAGGAACGTATAACGGAGGAGATTGGGTTTAACAGACATACGCTAATACTTATAAAATATCGAATCGCCAAAGACATACCAAATACCAAGAGAGGTCTACACAGCATTCCGCAATAACCTATATGGAACAGGATCCAAACATGAAAAGATATATGTATCAATGAAACAGATTCTGTACACCTAGAACCAACACAGCATTGCAACCAAATTTGCTCTGAGAAAAATAAAAATTAAACTAAGAATATCAACACCAAATAAGAAGACATAAGTTTGAGGGGGTTTGTCCTGGCACATTCCACTCTAATTTGCAACCTACAAACAGGACTTCCAGGAAGGCTCTGTTGCCCTAGTAACCAGAGTTGGGAATATAGAAATGCCGCCGGTTTGTGGCCGTTTCCTGCAACAGCAGCTTTAAACCCAGTGCTATTGGTCACTGCATATTCACAATTACTACAGGGTTGTAAATGACACCTGCCCTCAGAAAACGTCCTGGTGTAGGTAATGGCGAAAAGAATTCAGAACACGGCCAATGTTTTCAAGGAAACAGTTTGAAGAGGTAAGTTTTACTCTTTTCCTGTTAAAAGAAAAAACACCGGACGTGGATAAAAGCTCAATATCGGGAATTATTCGACGCACGCAAATCCAAAGTACAAAAAGGTATCACCACCGAACACTCAAAATGCCATCACTAAAAGGTCTACAAACAATAAATGCTGAAGGGGTTTTAGAGAACTGTGTACCCTCTACTTGCTGGTGGGATGTAAACTGGTAACAGCCAGTAGTGAGAACAGAATGGAGGTGCATTTAAAGGTAAAACTTGATCTACCATATGATCTAGTAGGCCCACTGCTGGCCCTATCCCCTGAGAAGACCAGAATCCGAAAGACACAGGCTGGCAATCCTGCACTGCATCAATATTTAGCAGAGCCAAGGCTTGGAAGCAACCAAAATGTCCATCAACCGATGAATGCACAAAGAAGAAGTGGTCCATGTACACAGTGGAATATTCGCCATGGAAAAGAATGAAACACTGCTCTTTCCAGCACCGTAGGTGAGCCTAGAGATAATCACAGAACGTGAGGTAAGTCGGAAAGCAGACGACAAATATCCTGTGATATCACTACTAGGTGTTACCTAATTAACTGACACAAGTGAACATATTTCCACAGAGAAGGAGACTCACAGACATAGAGAATAAACTAGGGTTATCTAAACGGAAAGGTGGGAGGAATGGATACATTAAGATTAGGGTTACCATACACATACAAATACATATTAAATACATATATCAAAAAGACCCATCCTATACCCAGGTCGGTCTACTGAACGCTCTGTAATAATTTACATGGGGGCTTCCTTGGTGGGGTGGGGGTTAAGAATCCGCCTGCCAATGCAGGGGACACAGGTTCGATCCCTGGTCCGCGAAGAACCCACATGCTGCAGAGCAATTAAACCCGTGCACCACAACCACTGAGCCTGCGCTCTAGAGGCCACGAGCCACCACTACTGAGCCCACACGCCACAACTCCTGAAGCCCACACGCCGAGAACCCGTGCTGTGCAACAAGAGAAGCCACTGCAGTGAGCAGCCCGTGCACCGCAACGAAGACTAGCCCCCGCTCACTGCAACTAGAGAAAGCCCACATGCAGCAACGAAGACCCAATTCGGCCAATCAATCAATCAATCAATCAATAATATTTATTGCAAAAAATAATAATAATTTACATGGGAAGAGGATCTGTACATGAATAGATACATACAATGTTCAAGTGAACCTGATTGTGTGCACCTAGAACGCACAATATTCTAATCATTACCCCAATTAAAAAAATTAAAACCACTAACAACAATTAATGAGACATCAACTTATTGGGGTTTTTCCTGGCACATTCCATTGTAGTTTACAACCTAGGAACTTAAAGGAAGGCTCGGCTGCCCTAGTAACCAGATTAGGGAATGGAGAAATGCTGCCGCCTTGTGGCCTTTTGCCACAGCAGCAGCTTTAAACACAGGGCTAACGGTCACTTAATATTCACAGGAATTGTAGGGCTGCAAATGACACGTGTCCTAAAACAATGTCCTGGGGTAGGTAATGGCCAAAAAAGTTCAAAACACGGAAAATATTTTCAAGAAAACAATTTAAAGAGGTAAGTTTTACTCACTCTTCTATTTAAAAACAAAAGAAGAACATGGATCAAAGCTCAATATCGCGAATTATTGCTTGGATGTAAACCCAAACTACAAAAAGATTTCGCCACCCAATTTTCAAAATGCCATCAGTAAAAATGTCGACAAACAATGAATGCGGACGGGTTTGTGGAAAAATGCATACCCACTATGCTGTTGGTTGGAGGTAAACCGGTAACAGGTAATCATGAGAACAGAATGGAGCTGCATTTAAAAGGTAAAAGTTGAGCTACCATATGATGCGGCCGATCCCCTAATGGGCCTATAACCTACAAAGACCAGAATCAGAAACACACAGATAGGCAAACATGCACTGCGGCAATATTTACAATAGCCAAGACATGCAAGCAAACAAAATGTCCATCAACAGATAAATGGACAGAGAAGAAGTGGTATATGTACCGAATGGCATACTAGCCTCGGAAAAAAGTGAACAATCCCGTTTTCATAACTACAGATGAGCCTGGAAATAATCATATTATCTTAAGTAAGTCAAAAGGGAATGACAAATATCTTATGATATCCTTTATAGAGGTTAGCCTAAGATTGCTACCAATGAACATATTTCCACAGAAAAAAGACACTCACAGACTTATAAAGCAAACCAACGGTTAACCAAAATGAAAGTTGGGAGGATGGATAAATTAGGATTATGGGGGTAACATACATATACTCATGTATGTTCAATGTATATGAACATATGACATATACACTATATGAATTATGTAATCACCAATACATATAAAATACATAGTGACCAAACACCTGCCAAATACCAAGGGAGGTCTACTCAACACTCTGTAATAACATACATGGTAAGAGGATCCGAAGATGAACAGATATATGTATGAATAATTGACCAGATTCTGTACAGCCAGACAATCACAACACTCTATTCAAATTGACTTCGATAAGAAATAGAAATTACATTTAAAAAACACACCTAAGTAAGGAGACATAAACTTCTGGGGGTTTGTCCGAGCACATTCCAGTCGAATTTACAACCGAGGAACAGGACGTCCAGGAAGACTCTGTTGCCCTAGTAACAAGAGTTGAGAACGTAGAAATGCTGCCGCCTTGTGGCTGTTTCCCACAACAGCAGCTGTAAACATAGTGCTAATGGTCCCTTAACATTCACAAGGACTGCCGGGCTGTAAATGACACCTGCCCTCAGAAAAGGCCCTGGGGTAGGGAATAGCCAAGAAAATTCAACACATGACAAATTTTTCAAGCAGTCAATATGAAGAGGGAAGTTGTACTCACTCTTTAAAAAGAAAAAGGAAAAGAAAACAAAAGACATGCCTAAAGCTCAGTATAAGGAATTGTTAGATGCATGCAAATCCAACCTCCAAAAAGGTTTCAGCTCACACCAGTCAAATGACCATCAGCAAAAAGTCTACAAACTATAAATGCTGAAGGGGTTTTAGAGAACTGTGTACCTTCTAGCTGCTGGTGGGATGAAGAGTGGTAACAGCACTAACGACAACACAATGGAGGTGGTTTAAAAGGTAAAAATTGAGCTACCATATGATCCGGCAGGGCACCTTCTGGGCCTATAACCTAAGACCACCAGAATCGGAAAGACAGAGGCAGGCAAATGTGCACTGCAGCAATATTTAAATAGCCAAGACACGGGAGCAAAAAAAAGGTCCCGAAACAGATGAATGGACAAAGAAGAAGTGGTATATGTACAGAATGGAATATTAGCCACGAAAAAAATAAAACAATGCCATTTGCAGCACCACGGATGAGCCTAGAGATAATCACACAACGTGAAGTAAGTCAGAATGCGAAAGACAAATGTCCTATGATATCACTTATGTTATCTGAAAATTCATAAAAATGAACAAATTTCCATAGAGAAAGACAATCTCAGACTGAGAAGGCAAACTTATGGTTGAGCCAATGAAAAGGTGTGAGGAGTGGATAAATTAGGATATTCGGGTTAACAAACATATACTAATACCTGTAAAATATATAATCACCAAAGACCTATGGAATACCTACAGTGGGCTACTCAACACTCTGTAATAACCTACATGGAAAAGGATACAAAGATCAATAGATATATGTATATGTGTAAACGAACAAGATTCTGCACACCTAGCACAAACGACATGTTTCAATCAAATTGGCTCTGATAAAAACTAAAAATTAAAGACACAAACAAGAATTAAGGAGGCTAAAACTTCTGGGGCTCTGTCCTGGCACATTCCACTCTAATCTGCAACGTAAAATCACAACTTCCAGGAAGGTTCTGTTACCTTAGCAAGCAGAGTTGGTAACGTACAAATGGTGCCACCCAACGCCGCTTCCTCAAACGGCAGCTTTAAATCCACTACTAATGGTCACTAATATTCACAAGGACCGCAGGGGTGTAAATGACACATGCCCTCAAAAAATGTCCTGGAGTAGGGAAGGGCCAAAGAAATTCAAAACATGGCAAATTTTTCAAGAGGGCAATTTGAAGTTGTAAGTTTAACTCAATCTTAAAAAAAATAAAAGGGATATTGATGAAAGCTCAACATCAGGAATTATCAGACGCATGCAAATGCAAGCCACACAAAGTTGTCACCTCACACTAGTCAGAATGACCATCAGCAAAAAGTCTACAAACAAGAGATGTTGAAGAAGTTGTGGAGAATAGCATAGCCTATAGCTCTAAGTGGGATGTGAAGTGGTAACAGCCAATAATAGGAACAGAATGGCAGTGCGTTGAAAAGGTAAACATTGAGTTACCATATGGTCCGGAAGGCTCACTGTTGGGCCTGGCACCTGTGAAGACCAGAATCAAAACGACACAGATGGAACATCGTGTACTGCAGCAGTATTTACCATAGCCAAGACATGGAAGCAACAAAAATGGCCATCACCAGATGAATGGACGAAAGAGAGGTCCGTGTACACAATGGAATATCACACACAGAAAAGAATTGAAACAATGCCGTTTGCAGCACCATAGACGACGCTACAGATAATCATACAACTTGAAGTAAGTCAGAAAGCGAGAGACACATATCCTATGATATCACGTATAGGTGTTATGTAAAAATTGATATTAATGAACTTCTTTCCACAGAGAAGGACACTCACATATTCAGAAAACAAACTTGTGGTTAACCAAATGGAAAGGTGTGAGGAACGTATAACGGAGGAGATTGGGTTTAACAGACATATGCTAATACTTATAAAATATCGAATCGCCAAAGACATACCAAATACCAAGAGAGGTCTACACAGCATTCCGCAATAACCTATATGGAACAGGATCCAAACATGAAAAGATATATGTATCAATGAAACAGATTCTGTACACCTAGAACCAACACAGCATTGCAACCAAATTTGCTCTGAGAAAAATAAAAATTAAACTAAGAATATCAACACCAAATAAGAAGACATAAGTTTGAGGGGGTTTGTCCTGGCACATTCCACTCTAATTTGCAACCTACAAACAGGACTTCCAGGAAGGCTCTGTTGCCCTAGTAACCAGAGTTGGGAATATAGAAATGCCGCCGGTTTGTGGCCGTTTCCTGCAACAGCAGCTTTAAACCCAGTGCTATTGGTCACTGCATATTCACAATTACTACAGGGTTGTAAATGACACCTGCCCTCAGAAAACGTCCTGGTGTAGGTAATGGCGAAAAGAATTCAGAACACGGCCAATGTTTTCAAGGAAACAGTTTGAAGAGGTAAGTTTTACTCTTTTCCTGTTAAAAGAAAAAACACCGGACGTGGATAAAAGCTCAATATCGGGAATTATTCGACGCACGCAAATCCAAAGTACAAAAAGGTATCACCACCGGACACTCAAAATGCCATCACTAAAAGGTCTACAAACAATAAATGCTGAAGGGGTTTTAGAGAACTGTGTACCCTCTACTTGCTGGTGGGATGTAAACTGGTAACAGCCAGTAGTGAGAACAGAATGGAGGTGCATTTAAAGGTAAAACTTGATCTACCATATGATCTAGTAGGCCCACTGCTGGCCCTATCCCCTGAGAAGACCAGAATCCGAAAGACACAGGCTGGCAATCCTGCACTGCATCAATATTTAGCAGAGCCAAGGCTTGGAAGCAACCAAAATGTCCATCAACCGATGAATGCACAAAGAAGAAGTGGTCCATGTACACAGTGGAATATTCGCCATGGAAAAGAATGAAACACTGCTCTTTCCAGCACCGTAGGTGAGCCTAGAGATAATCACAGAACGTGAGGTAAGTCGGAAAGCAGACGACAAATATCCTGTGATATCACTACTAGGTGTTACCTAATTAACTGACACAAGTGAACATATTTCCACAGAGAAGGAGACTCACAGACATAGAGAATAAACTAGGGTTATCTAAACGGAAAGGTGGGAGGAATGGATACATTAAGATTAGGGTTACCATACACATACAAATACATATTAAATACATATATCAAAAAGACCCATCCTATACCCAGGTCGGTCTACTGAACGCTCTGTAATAATTTACATGGGGGCTTCCTTGGTGGGGTGGGGGTTAAGAATCCGCCTGCCAATGCAGGGGACACAGGTTCGATCCCTGGTCCGCGAAGAACCCACATGCTGCAGAGCAATTAAACCCGTGCACCACAACCACTGAGCCTGCGCTCTAGAGGCCACGAGCCACCACTACTGAGCCCACACGCCACAACTCCTGAAGCCCACACGCCGAGAACCCGTGCTGTGCAACAAGAGAAGCCACTGCAGTGAGCAGCCCGTGCACCGCAACGAAGACTAGCCCCCGCTCACTGCAACTAGAGAAAGCCCACATGCAGCAACGAAGACCCAATTCGGCCAATCAATCAATCAATCAATCAATAATATTTATTGCAAAAAATAATAATAATTTACATGGGAAGAGGATCTGTACATGAATAGATACATACAATGTTCAAGTGAACCTGATTGTGTGCACCTAGAACGCACAATATTCTAATCATTACCCCATTTAAAAAAATTAAAACCACTAACAACAATTAATGAGACATCAACTTATTGGGGTTTTTCCTGGCACATTCCATTGTAGTTTACAACCTAGGAACTTAAAGGAAGGCTCGGCTGCCCTAGTAACCAGATTAGGGAATGGAGAAATGCTGCCGCCTTGTGGCCTTTTGCCACAGCAGCAGCTTTAAACACAGGGCTAACGGTCACTTAATATTCACAGGAATTGTAGGGCTGCAAATGACACGTGTCCTAAAACAATGTCCTGGGGTAGGTAATGGCCAAAAAAGTTCAAAACACGGAAAATATTTTCAAGAAAACAATTTAAAGAGGTAAGTTTTACTCACTCTTCTATTTAAAAACAAAAGAAGAACATGGATCAAAGCTCAATATCACGAATTATTGCTTGGATGTAAACCCAAACTACAAAAAGATTTCGCCACCCAATTTTCAAAATGCCATCAGTAAAAATGTCGACAAACAATGAATGCGGACGGGTTTGTGGAAAAATGCATACCCACTATGCTGTTGGTTGGAGGTAAACCGGTAACAGGTAATCATGAGAACAGAATGGATCTGCATTTAAAAGGTAAAAGTTGAGCTACCATATGATGCGGCCGATCCCCTAATGGGCCTACAACCTACAAAGACCAGAATCAGAAACACACAGATAGGCAAACATGCACTGCGGCAATATTTACAATAGCCAAGACATGCAAGCAAACAAAATGTCCATCAACAGATAAATGGACAGAGAAGAAGTGGTATATGTACCGAATGGCATACTAGCCTCGGAAAAAAGTGAACAATCCCGTTTTCATAACTACAGATGAGCCTGGAAATAATCATATTATCTTAAGTAAGTCAAAAGGGAATGACAAATATCTTATGATATCCTTTATAGAGGTTAGCCTAAGATTGCTACCAATGAACATATTTCCACAGAAAAAAGACACTCACAGACTTATAAAGCAAACCAACGGTTAACCAAAATGAAAGTTGGGAGGATGGAAAAATTAGGATTATGGGGGTAACATACATATACTCATGTATGTTCAATGTATATGAACATATGACATATACACTATATGAATTATGTAATCACCAATACATATAAAATACATAGTGACCAAACACCTGCCAAATACCAAGGGAGGTCTACTCAACACTCTGTAATAACATACATGGTAAGAGGATCCGAAGATGAACAGATATATGTATGAATAATTGACCAGATTCTGTACAGCCAGACAATCACAACACTCTATTCAAATTGACTTCGATAAGAAATAGAAATTACATTTAAAAAACACACCTAAGTAAGGAGACATAAACTTCTGGGGGTTTGTCCGAGCACATTCCAGTCGAATTTACAACCGAGGAACACGACGTCCAGGAAGACTCTGTTGCCCTAGTAACAAGAGTTGAGAACGTAGAAATGCTGCCGCCTTGTGGCTGTTTCCCACAACAGCAGCTGTAAACATAGTGCTAATGGTCCCTTAACATTCACAAGGACTGCCGGGCTGTAAATGACACCTGCCCTCAGAAAAGGCCCTGGGGTAGGGAATAGCCAAGAAAATTCAACACATGACAAATTTTTCAAGCAGTCAATATGAAGAGGGAAGTTGTACTCACTCTTTAAAAAGAAAAAGGAAAAGAAAACAAAAGACATGCCTAAAGCTCAGTATAAGGAATTGTTAGATGCATGCAAATCCAACCTCCAAAAAGGTTTCAGCTCACACCAGTCAAATGACCATCAGCAAAAAGTCTACAAACTATAAATGCTGAAGGGGTTTTAGAGAACTGTGTACCTTCTAGCTGCTGGTGGGATGAAGAGTGGTAACAGCACTAACGACAACACAATGGAGGTGGTTTAAAAGGTAAAAATTGAGCTACCATATGATCCGGCAGGGCACCTTCTGGGCCTATAACCTAAGACCACCAGAATCGGAAAGACAGAGGCAGGCAAATGTGCACTGCAGCAATATTTAAATAGCCAAGACACGGAAGCAAAAAAAAGGTCCCGAAACAGATGAATGGACAAAGAAGAAGTGGTGCATGTACAGAATGGAATATTAGCCACGAAAAAAATAAAACAATGCCATTTGCAGCACCACGGATAAGCCTAGAGATAATCACACAACGTGAAGTAAGTCAGAATGCGAAAGACAAATGTCCTATGATATCACTTATGTTATCTGAAAATTCATAAAAATGAACAAATTTCCATAGAGAAAGACAATCTCAGACTGAGAAGGCAAACTTATGGTTGAGCCAATGAAAAGGTGTGAGGAGTGGATAAATTAGGATATTCGGGTTAACAAACATATACTAATACCTGTAAAATATATAATCACCAAAGACCTATGGAATACCTACAGTGGGCTACTCAACACTCTGTAATAACCTACATGGAAAAGGATACAAAGATCAATAGATATATGTATATGTGTAAACGAACAAGATTCTGCACACCTAGCACAAACGACATGTTTCAATCAAATTGGCTCTGATAAAAACTAAAAATTAAAGACACAAACAAGAATTAAGGAGGCTAAAACTTCTGGGGCTCTGTCCTGGCACATTCCACTCTAATCTGCAACGTAAAATCACAACTTCCAGGAAGGTTCTGTTACCTTAGCAAGCAGAGTTGGTAACGTACAAATGGTGCCACCCAACGCCGCTTCCTCAAACGGCAGCTTTAAATCCACTACTAATGGTCACTAATATTCACAAGGACCGCAGGGGTGTAAATGACACATGCCCTCCAAAAATGTCCTGGAGTAGGGAAGGGCCAAAGAAATTCAAAACACGGCAAATTTTTCAAGAGGGCAATTTGAAGTTGTAAGTTTAACTCAATCTTAAAAAAAATAAAAGGGATATTGATGAAAGCTCAACATCAGGAATTATCAGACGCATGCAAATGCAAGCCACACAAAGTTGTCACCTCACACTAGTCAGAATGACCATCAGCAAAAAGTCTACAAACAAGAGATGTTGAAGAAGTTGTGGAGAATAGCATAGCCTATAGCTCTAAGTGGGATGTGAAGTGGTAACAGCCAATAATAGGAACAGAATGGCAGTGCGTTGAAAAGGTAAACATTGAGTTACCATATGGTCCGGAAGGCTCACTGTTGGGCCTGGCACCTGTGAAGACCAGAATCAAAACGACACAGATGGAACATCGTGTACTGCAGCAGTATTTACCATAGCCAAGACATGGAAGCAACAAAAATGGCCATCACCAGATGAATGGACGAAAGAGAGGTCCGTGTACACAATGGAATATCACACACAGAAAAGAATTGAAACAATGCCGTTTGCAGCACCATAGACGACGCTACAGATAATCATACAACTTGAAGTAAGTCAGAAAGCGAGAGACACATATCCTGTGATATCACGTATAGGTGTTATGTAAAAATTGATATTAATGAACTTCTTTCCACAGAGAAGGACACTCACATATTCAGAAAACAAACTTGTGGTTAACCAAATGGAAAGGTGTGAGGAACGTATAACGGAGGAGATTGGGTTTAACAGACATATGCTAATACTTATAAAATATCGAATCGCCAAAGACATACCAAATACCAAGAGAGGTCTACACAGCATTCCGCAATAACCTATATGGAACAGGATCCAAACATGAAAAGATATATGTATCAATGAAACAGATTCTGTACACCTAGAACCAACACAGCATTGCAACCAAATTTGCTCTGAGAAAAATAAAAATTAAACTAAGAATATCAACACCAAATAAGAAGACATAAGTTTGAGGGGGTTTGTCCTGGCACATTCCACTCTAATTTGCAACCTACAAACAGGACTTCCAGGAAGGCTCTGTTGCCCTAGTAACCAGAGTTGGGAATATAGAAATGCCGCCGGTTTGTGGCCGTTTCCTGCAACAGCAGCTTTAAACCCAGTGCTATTGGTCACTGCATATTCACAATTACTACAGGGTTGTAAATGACACCTGCCCTCAGAAAACGTCCTGGTGTAGGTAATGGCGAAAAGAATTCAGAACACGGCCAATGTTTTCAAGGAAACAGTTTGAAGAGGTAAGTTTTACTCTTTTCCTGTTAAAAGAAAAAACACCGGACGTGGATAAAAGCTCAATATCGGGAATTATTCGACGCACGCAAATCCAAAGTACAAAAAGGTATCACCACCGAACACTCAAAATGCCATCACTAAAAGGTCTACAAACAATAAATGCTGAAGGGGTTTTAGAGAACTGTGTACCCTCTACTTGCTGGTGGGATGTAAACTGGTAACAGCCAGTAGTGAGAACAGAATGGAGGTGCATTTAAAGGTAAAACTTGATCTACCATATGATCTAGTAGGCCCACTGCTGGCCCTATCCCCTGAGAAGACCAGAATCCGAAAGACACAGGCTGGCATTCCTGCACTGCATCAATATTTAGCAGAGCCAAGGCTTGGAAGCAACCAAAATGTCCATCAACCGATGAATGCACAAAGAAGAAGTGGTCCATGTACACAGTGGAATATTCACCATGGAAAAGAATGAAACACTGCTCTTTCCAGCACCATAGGTGAGCCTAGAGATAATCACAGAACATGAGGTAAGTCGGAAAGCAGACGACAAATATCCTGTGATATCACTACTAGGTGTTACCTAACAACTGACACAAGCGAACATATTTCCACAGAGAAAGAGACTCACAGACATAGAGAATAAACTAGGGTTATCTAAACGGAAAGGTGGGAGGAATGGATACATTAAGATTAGGGTTACCATACACATACAAATACATATTAAATACATATATCAAAAAGACCCATCCTATACCCAGGTCGGTCTACTGAACGCTCTGTAATAATTTACATGGGGGCTTCCTTGGTGGGGCGGTGGTTAAGAATCCGCCTGCCACTGCAGGGGACAGAGGTTCGATCCCTGGTCCGCGAAGAACCCACATGCTGCAGAGCAATTAAACCCGTGCACCACAACCACTGAGCCTGCGCTCTAGAGGCCACGAGCCACCACTACTGAGCCCACACGCCACAACTCCTGAAGCCCACACGCCGAGAGCCCGTGCTGTGCAACAAGAGAAGCCACTGCAGTGAGCAGCCCGTGCACCGCAACGAAGACTAGCCCACGCTCACTGCAACTAGAGAAAGCCCACATGCAGCAACGAAGACCCAATTCGGCCAATCAATCAATCAATCAATCAATAATATTTATTGCAAAAAATAATAATAATTTACATGGGAAGAGGATCTGTACACGAATAGATACATACAATGTTCAAGTGAACCTGATTGTGTGCACCTAGAACGCACAATATTCTAATCATTACCCCATTTAAAAAAATTAAAACCACTAACAACAATTAATGAGACATCAACTTATTGGGGTTTTTCCTGGCACATTCCATTCTAGTTTACGACCTAGGAACTTAAAGGAAGGCTCGGCTGCCCTAGTAACCAGATTAGGGAATGGAGAAATGCTGCCGCCCTGTGGCCTTTTGCCACAGCAGCAGCTTTAAACACAGGGCTAACGGTCACTTAATATTCACAGGAATTGTAGGGCTGTAAATGACACGTGTCCTAAAACCATGTCCTGGGGTAGGTAATGGCCAAAAAAGTTCAAAACACGGAAAATATTTTCAAGAAAACAATTTAAAGAGGTAAGTTTTACTCACTCTTCTATTTAAAAACAAAAGAAGAACATGGATCAAAGCTCAATATCGCGAATTATCGCTTGGATGTAAACCCAAACTACAAAAAGATTTCGCCACCCCATTTTTAAAATGCCATCACTAAAAATGTCGACAAACAATGAATGCGGACGGGTTTGTGGACAAATGCATACCCACTATGCTGTTGGTTGGAAGTAAACCGGTAACAGCTAATCCTGAGAACAGAATGGAGCTGCATTTAAAAGGTAAAAGTTGAGCTACCATATGATGCGGCCGATCCCCTAATGGGCCTATAACCTACAAAAGACCAGAATCAGAAACACACAGATAGGCAAACATGCACTGCGGCAATATTTACAATAGCCAAGACATGCAAGCAAACAAAATGTCCATCAACAGATAAATGGACAGAGAAGAAGTGGTATATGTACCGAATGGCATACTAGCCTCGGAAAAAAGTGAACAATCCCGTTTTCATGACTACAGATGAGCCTAGAAATAATCATATTACCTTAAGTAAGTCAAAAGGGAATGACAAATATCTTATGATATCCTTTATAGAGGTTAGCCTAAGATTGCTACCAATGAACATATTTCCACAGAAAAAAGACACTCACAGACTTATAAAGCAAACCAACGGTTAACCAAAATGAAAGGTGGGAGGATGGATAAATTAGGATTATGGGGGTAACATACATATACTCATGTATGTTCAATGTATATGAACATATGACATATACACTATATGAATTATGTAATCACCAATACATATAAAATACATAGTGACCAAACACCTGCCAAATACCAAGGGAGGTCTACTCAACACTCTGTAATAACATACATGGTAAGAGGATCCGAAGATGAACAGATATATGTATGAATAATTGACCAGATTCTGTACAGCCAGACAATCACAACACTCTATTCAAATTGACTTCGATAAGAAATAGAAATTACATTTAAAAAACACACCTAAGTAAGGAGACATAAACTTCTGGGGGTTTGTCCGAGCACATTCCAGTCGAATTTACAACCGAGGAACACGAAGTCCAGGAAGACTCTGTTGCCCTAGTAACAAGAGTTGAGAACGTAGAAATGCTGCCGCCTTGTGGCTGTTTCCCACAACAGCAGCTGTAAACATAGTGCTAATGGTCCCTTAACATTCACAAGGACTGCCGGGCTGTAAATGACACCTGCCCTCAGAAAAGGCCCTGGGGTAGCGAATAGCCAAGAAAATTCAACACATGACAAATTTTTCAAGCAGTCAATATGAAGAGGGAAGTTGTACTCACTCTTTAAAAAGAAAAAGGAAAAGAAAACAAAAGACATGCCTAAAGCTCAGTATAAGGAATTGTTAGATGCATGCAAATCCAACCTCCAAAAAGGTTTCAGCTCACACCAGTCAAATGACCATCAGCAAAAAGTCTACAAACTATAAATGCTGAAGGGGTTTTAGAGAACTGTGTACCTTCTAGCTGCTGGTGGGATGAAGAGTGGTAACAGCACTAACGACAACACAATGGAGGTGGTTTAAAAGGTAAAAATTGAGCTACCATATGATCCGGCAGGGCACCTTCTGGGCCTATAACCTAAGACCACCAGAATCGGAAAGACAGAGGCAGGCAAATGTGCACTGCAGCAATATTTAAATAGCCAAGACACGGAAGCAAAAAAAAGGTCCCGAAACAGATGAATGGACAAAGAAGAAGTGGTGCATGTACAGAATGGAATATTAGCCACGAAAAAAATAAAACAATGCCATTTGCAGCACCACGGATAAGCCTAGAGATAATCACACAACGTGAAGTAAGTCAGAATGCGAAAGACAAATGTCCTATGATATCACTTATGTTATCTGAAAATTCATAAAAATGAACAAATTTCCATAGAGAAAGACAATCTCAGACTGAGAAGGCAAACTTATGGTTGAGCCAATGAAAAGGTGTGAGGAGTGGATAAATTAGGATATTCGGGTTAACAAACATATACTAATACCTATAAAATATATAATCACCAAAGACCTATGGAATACCAACAGTGGGCTACTCAACACTCTGTAATAACCTACATGGAAAAGGATACAAAGATCAATAGATATATGTATATGTGTAAACGAACAAGATTCTGCACACCTAGCACAAACGACATGTTTCAATCAAATTGGCTCTGATAAAAACTAAAAATTAAAGACACAAAGAAGAATTAAGGAGGCTAAAACTTCTGGGGCTCTGTCCTGGCACATTCCACTCTAATCTGCAACGTAAAATCACAACTTCCAGGAAGGTTCTGTTACCTTAGCAAGCAGAGTTGGTAACGTACAAATGGTGCCACCCAACGCCGCTTCCTCAAACGGCAGCTTTAAATCCACTACTAATGCTCACTAATATTCACAAGGACCGCAGGGGTGTAAATGACACATGCCCTCAAAAAATGTCCTGGAGTAGGGAAGGGCCAAAGAAATTCAAAACATGGCAAATTTTTCAAGAGGGCAATTTGAAGTTGTAAGTTTAACTCAATCTTAAAAAAAATAAAAGGGATATTGATGAAAGCTCAACATCAGGAATTATCAGACGCATGCAAATGCAAGCCACACAAAGTTGTCACCTCACACTAGTCAGAATGACCATCAGCAAAAAGTCTACAAACAAGAGATGTTGAAGAAGTTGTGGAGAATAGCATAGCCTATAGCTCTAAGTGGGATGTGAAGTGGTAACAGCCAATAATAGGAACAGAATGGCAGTGCGTTGAAAAGGTAAACATTGAGTTACCATATGGTCCGGAAGGCTCACTGTTGGGCCTGGCACCTGTGAAGACCAGAATCAAAACGACACAGATGGAACATCGTGTACTGCAGCAGTATTTACCATAGCCAAGACATGGAAGCAACAAAAATGGCCATCACCAGATGAATGGACGAAAGAGAGGTCCGTGTACACAATGGAATATCACACACAGAAAAGAATTGAAACAATGCCGTTTGCAGCACCATAGACGACGCTACAGATAATCATACAACTTGAAGTAAGTCAGAAAGCGAGAGACACATATCCTATGATATCACGTATAGGTGTTATGTAAAAATTGATATTAATGAACTTCTTTCCACAGAGAAGGACACTCACATATTCAGAAAACAAACTTGTGGTTAACCAAATGGAAAGGTGTGAGGAACGTATAACGGAGGAGATTGGGTTTAACAGACATATGCTAATACTTATAAAATATCGAATCGCCAAAGACATACCAAATACCAAGAGAGGTCTACACAGCATTCCGCAATAACCTATATGGAACAGGATCCAAACATGAAAAGATATATGTATCAATGAAACAGATTCTGTACACCTAGAACCAACACAGCATTGCAACCAAATTTGCTCTGAGAAAAATAAAAATTAAACTAAGAATATCAACACCAAATAAGAAGACATAAGTTTGAGGGGGTTTGTCCTGGCACATTCCACTCTAATTTGCAACCTACAAACAGGACTTCCAGGAAGGCTCTGTTGCCCTAGTAACCAGAGTTGGGAATATAGAAATGCCGCCGGTTTGTGGCCGTTTCCTGCAACAGCAGCTTTAAACCCAGTGCTATTGGTCACTGCATATTCACAATTACTACAGGGTTGTAAATGACACCTGCCCTCAGAAAACGTCCTGGTGTAGGTAATGGCGAAAAGAATTCAGAACACGGCCAATGTTTTCAAGGAAACAGTTTGAAGAGGTAAGTTTTACTCTTTTCCTGTTAAAAGAAAAAACACCGGACGTGGATAAAAGCTCAATATCGGGAATTATTCGACGCACGCAAATCCAAAGTACAAAAAGGTATCACCACCGGACACTCAAAATGCCATCACTAAAAGGTCTACAAACAATAAATGCTGAAGGGGTTTTAGAGAACTGTGTACCCTCTACTTGCTGGTGGGATGTAAACTGGTAACAGCCAGTAGTGAGAACAGAATGGAGGTGCATTTAAAGGTAAAACTTGATCTACCATATGATCTAGTAGGCCCACTGCTGGCCCTATCCCCTGAGAAGACCAGAATCCGAAAGACACAGGCTGGCAATCCTGCACTGCATCAATATTTAGCAGAGCCAAGGCTTGGAAGCAACCAAAATGTCCATCAACCGATGAATGCACAAAGAAGAAGTGGTCCATGTACACAGTGGAATATTCGCCATGGAAAAGAATGAAACACTGCTCTTTCCAGCACCGTAGGTGAGCCTAGAGATAATCACAGAACGTGAGGTAAGTCGGAAAGCAGACGACAAATATCCTGTGATATCACTACTAGGTGTTACCTAATTAACTGACACAAGTGAACATATTTCCACAGAGAAGGAGACTCACAGACATAGAGAATAAACTAGGGTTATCTAAACGGAAAGGTGGGAGGAATGGATACATTAAGATTAGGGTTACCATACACATACAAATACATATTAAATACATATATCAAAAAGACCCATCCTATACCCAGGTCGGTCTACTGAACGCTCTGTAATAATTTACATGGGGGCTTCCTTGGTGGGGTGGGGGTTAAGAATCCGCCTGCCAATGCAGGGGACACAGGTTCGATCCCTGGTCCGCGAAGAACCCACATGCTGCAGAGCAATTAAACCCGTGCACCACAACCACTGAGCCTGCGCTCTAGAGGCCACGAGCCACCACTACTGAGCCCACACGCCACAACTCCTGAAGCCCACACGCCGAGAACCCGTGCTGTGCAACAAGAGAAGCCACTGCAGTGAGCAGCCCGTGCACCGCAACGAAGACTAGCCCCCGCTCACTGCAACTAGAGAAAGCCCACATGCAGCAACGAAGACCCAATTCGGCCAATCAATCAATCAATCAATCAATAATATTTATTGCAAAAAATAATAATAATTTACATGGGAAGAGGATCTGTACATGAATAGATACATACAATGTTCAAGTGAACCTGATTGTGTGCACCTAGAACGCACAATATTCTAATCATTACCCCATTTAAAAAAATTAAAACCACTAACAACAATTAATGAGACATCAACTTATTGGGGTTTTTCCTGGCACATTCCATTGTAGTTTACAACCTAGGAACTTAAAGGAAGGCTCGGCTGCCCTAGTAACCAGATTAGGGAATGGAGAAATGCTGCCGCCTTGTGGCCTTTTGCCACAGCAGCAGCTTTAAACACAGGGCTAACGGTCACTTAATATTCACAGGAATTGTAGGGCTGCAAATGACACGTGTCCTAAAACAATGTCCTGGGGTAGGTAATGGCCAAAAAAGTTCAAAACACGGAAAATATTTTCAAGAAAACAATTTAAAGAGGTAAGTTTTACTCACTCTTCTATTTAAAAACAAAAGAAGAACATGGATCAAAGCTCAATATCACGAATTATTGCTTGGATGTAAACCCAAACTACAAAAAGATTTCGCCACCCAATTTTCAAAATGCCATCAGTAAAAATGTCGACAAACAATGAATGCGGACGGGTTTGTGGAAAAATGCATACCCACTATGCTGTTGGTTGGAGGTAAACCGGTAACAGGTAATCATGAGAACAGAATGGATCTGCATTTAAAAGGTAAAAGTTGAGCTACCATATGATGCGGCCGATCCCCTAATGGGCCTACAACCTACAAAGACCAGAATCAGAAACACACAGATAGGCAAACATGCACTGCGGCAATATTTACAATAGCCAAGACATGCAAGCAAACAAAATGTCCATCAACAGATAAATGGACAGAGAAGAAGTGGTATATGTACCGAATGGCATACTAGCCTCGGAAAAAAGTGAACAATCCCGTTTTCATAACTACAGATGAGCCTGGAAATAATCATATTATCTTAAGTAAGTCAAAAGGGAATGACAAATATCTTATGATATCCTTTATAGAGGTTAGCCTAAGATTGCTACCAATGAACATATTTCCACAGAAAAAAGACACTCACAGACTTATAAAGCAAACCAACGGTTAACCAAAATGAAAGTTGGGAGGATGGAAAAATTAGGATTATGGGGGTAACATACATATACTCATGTATGTTCAATGTATATGAACATATGACATATACACTATATGAATTATGTAATCACCAATACATATAAAATACATAGTGACCAAACACCTGCCAAATACCAAGGGAGGTCTACTCAACACTCTGTAATAACATACATGGTAAGAGGATCCGAAGATGAACAGATATATGTATGAATAATTGACCAGATTCTGTACAGCCAGACAATCACAACACTCTATTCAAATTGACTTCGATAAGAAATAGAAATTACATTTAAAAAACACACCTAAGTAAGGAGACATAAACTTCTGGGGGTTTGTCCGAGCACATTCCAGTCGAATTTACAACCGAGGAACACGACGTCCAGGAAGACTCTGTTGCCCTAGTAACAAGAGTTGAGAACGTAGAAATGCTGCCGCCTTGTGGCTGTTTCCCACAACAGCAGCTGTAAACATAGTGCTAATGGTCCCTTAACATTCACAAGGACTGCCGGGCTGTAAATGACACCTGCCCTCAGAAAAGGCCCTGGGGTAGGGAATAGCCAAGAAAATTCAACACATGACAAATTTTTCAAGCAGTCAATATGAAGAGGGAAGTTGTACTCACTCTTTAAAAAGAAAAAGGAAAAGAAAACAAAAGACATGCCTAAAGCTCAGTATAAGGAATTGTTAGATGCATGCAAATCCAACCTCCAAAAAGGTTTCAGCTCACACCAGTCAAATGACCATCAGCAAAAAGTCTACAAACTATAAATGCTGAAGGGGTTTTAGAGAACTGTGTACCTTCTAGCTGCTGGTGGGATGAAGAGTGGTAACAGCACTAACGACAACACAATGGAGGTGGTTTAAAAGGTAAAAATTGAGCTACCATATGATCCGGCAGGGCACCTTCTGGGCCTATAACCTAAGACCACCAGAATCGGAAAGACAGAGGCAGGCAAATGTGCACTGCAGCAATATTTAAATAGCCAAGACACGGGAGCAAAAAAAAGGTCCCGAAACAGATGAATGGACAAAGAAGAAGTGGTATATGTACAGAATGGAATATTAGCCACGAAAAAAATAAAACAATGCCATTTGCAGCACCACGGATGAGCCTAGAGATAATCACACAACGTGAAGTAAGTCAGAATGCGAAAGACAAATGTCCTATGATATCACTTATGTTACCTGAAAATTCATAAAAATGAACAAATTTCCATAGAGAAAGACAATCTCAGACTGAGAAGGCAAACTTATGGTTGAGCCAATGAAAAGGTGTGAGGAGTGGATAAATTAGGATATTCGGGTTAACAAACATATACTAATACCTGTAAAATATATAATCACCAAAGACCTATGGAATACCTACAGTGGGCTACTCAACACTCTGTAATAACCTACATGGAAAAGGATACAAAGATCAATAGATATATGTATATGTGTAAACGAACAAGATTCTGCACACCTAGCACAAACGACATGTTTCAATCAAATTGGCTCTGATAAAAACTAAAAATTAAAGACACAAACAAGAATTAAGGAGGCTAAAACTTCTGGGGCTCTGTCCTGGCACATTCCACTCTAATCTGCAACGTAAAATCACAACTTCCAGGAAGGTTCTGTTACCTTAGCAAGCAGAGTTGGTAACGTACAAATGGTGCCACCCAACGCCGCTTCCTCAAACGGCAGCTTTAAATCCACTACTAATGGTCACTAATATTCACAAGGACCGCAGGGGTGTAAATGACACATGCCCTCAAAAAATGTCCTGGAGTAGGGAAGGGCCAAAGAAATTCAAAACACGGCAAATTTTTCAAGAGGGCAATTTGAAGTTGTAAGTTTAACTCAATCTTAAAAAAAATAAAAGGGATATTGATGAAAGCTCAACATCAGGAATTATCAGACGCATGCAAATGCAAGCCACACAAAGTTGTCACCTCACACTAGTCAGAATGACCATCAGCAAAAAGTCTACAAACAAGAGATGTTGAAGAAGTTGTGGAGAATAGCATAGCCTATAGCTCTAAGTGGGATGTGAAGTGGTAACAGCCAATAATAGGAACAGAATGGCAGTGCGTTGAAAAGGTAAACATTGAGTTACCATATGGTCCGGAAGGCTCACTGTTGGGCCTGGCACCTGTGAAGACCAGAATCAAAACGACACAGATGGAACATCGTGTACTGCAGCAGTATTTACCATAGCCAAGACATGGAAGCAACAAAAATGGCCATCACCAGATGAATGGACGAAAGAGAGGTCCGTGTACACAATGGAATATCACACACAGAAAAGAATTGAAACAATGCCGTTTGCAGCACCATAGACGACGCTACAGATAATCATACAACTTGAAGTAAGTCAGAAAGCGAGAGACACATATCCTATGATATCACGTATAGGTGTTATGTAAAAATTGATATTAATGAACTTCTTTCCACAGAGAAGGACACTCACATATTCAGAAAACAAACTTGTGGTTAACCAAATGGAAAGGTGTGAGGAACGTATAACGGAGGAGATTGGGTTTAACAGACATATGCTAATACTTATAAAATATCGAATCGCCAAAGACATACCAAATACCAAGAGAGGTCTACACAGCATTCCGCAATAACCTATATGGAACAGGATCCAAACATGAAAAGATATATGTATCAATGAAACAGATTCTGTACACCTAGAACCAACACAGCATTGCAACCAAATTTGCTCTGAGAAAAATAAAAATTAAACTAAGAATATCAACACCAAATAAGAAGACATAAGTTTGAGGGGGTTTGTCCTGGCACATTCCACTCTAATTTGCAACCTACAAACAGGACTTCCAGGAAGGCTCTGTTGCCCTAGTAACCAGAGTTGGGAATATAGAAATGCCGCCGGTTTGTGGCCGTTTCCTGCAACAGCAGCTTTAAACCCAGTGCTATTGGTCACTGCATATTCACAATTACTACAGGGTTGTAAATGACACCTGCCCTCAGAAAACGTCCTGGTGTAGGTAATGGCGAAAAGAATTCAGAACACGGCCAATGTTTTCAAGGAAACAGTTTGAAGAGGTAAGTTTTACTCTTTTCCTGTTAAAAGAAAAAACACCGGACGTGGATAAAAGCTCAATATCGGGAATTATTCGACGCACGCAAATCCAAAGTACAAAAAGGTATCACCACCGAACACTCAAAATGCCATCACTAAAAGGTCTACAAACAATAAATGCTGAAGGGGTTTTAGAGAACTGTGTACCCTCTACTTGCTGGTGGGATGTAAACTGGTAACAGCCAGTAGTGAGAACAGAATGGAGGTGCATTTAAAGGTAAAACTTGATCTACCATATGATCTAGTAGGCCCACTGCTGGCCCTATCCCCTGAGAAGACCAGAATCCGAAAGACACAGGCTGGCAATCCTGCACTGCATCAATATTTAGCAGAGCCAAGGCTTGGAAGCAACCAAAATGTCCATCAACCGATGAATGCACAAAGAAGAAGTGGTCCATGTACACAGTGGAATATTCGCCATGGAAAAGAATGAAACACTGCTCTTTCCAGCACCGTAGGTGAGCCTAGAGATAATCACAGAACGTGAGGTAAGTCGGAAAGCAGACGACAAATATCCTGTGATATCACTACTAGGTGTTACCTAATTAACTGACACAAGTGAACATATTTCCACAGAGAAGGAGACTCACAGACATAGAGAATAAACTAGGGTTATCTAAACGGAAAGGTGGGAGGAATGGATACATTAAGATTAGGGTTACCATACACATACAAATACATATTAAATACATATATCAAAAAGACCCATCCTATACCCAGGTCGGTCTACTGAACGCTCTGTAATAATTTACATGGGGGCTTCCTTGGTGGGGTGGGGGTTAAGAATCCGCCTGCCAATGCAGGGGACACAGGTTCGATCCCTGGTCCGCGAAGAACCCACATGCTGCAGAGCAATTAAACCCGTGCACCACAACCACTGAGCCTGCGCTCTAGAGGCCACGAGCCACCACTACTGAGCCCACACGCCACAACTCCTGAAGCCCACACGCCGAGAACCCGTGCTGTGCAACAAGAGAAGCCACTGCAGTGAGCAGCCCGTGCACCGCAACGAAGACTAGCCCCCGCTCACTGCAACTAGAGAAAGCCCACATGCAGCAACGAAGACCCAATTCGGCCAATCAATCAATCAATCAATCAATAATATTTATTGCAAAAAATAATAATAATTTACATGGGAAGAGGATCTGTACATGAATAGATACATACAATGTTCAAGTGAACCTGATTGTGTGCACCTAGAACGCACAATATTCTAATCATTACCCCATTTAAAAAAATTAAAACCACTAACAACAATTAATGAGACATCAACTTATTGGGGTTTTTCCTGGCACATTCCATTGTAGTTTACAACCTAGGAACTTAAAGGAAGGCTCGGCTGCCCTAGTAACCAGATTAGGGAATGGAGAAATGCTGCCGCCTTGTGGCCTTTTGCCACAGCAGCAGCTTTAAACACAGGGCTAACGTTCACTTAATATTCACAGGAATTGTAGGGCTGCAAATGACACGTGTCCTAAAACAATGTCCTGGGGTAGGTAATGGCCAAAAAAGTTCAAAACACGGAAAATATTTTCAAGAAAACAATTTAAAGAGGTAAGTTTTACTCACTCTTCTATTTAAAAACAAAAGAAGAACATGGATCAAAGCTCAATATCACGAATTATTGCTTGGATGTAAACCCAAACTACAAAAAGATTTCGCCACCCAATTTTCAAAATGCCATCAGTAAAAATGTCGACAAACAATGAATGCGGACGGGTTTGTGGAAAAATGCATACCCACTATGCTGTTGGTTGGAGGTAAACCGGTAACAGGTAATCATGAGAACAGAATGGAGCTGCATTTAAAAGGTAAAAGTTGAGCTACCATATGATGCGGCCGATCCCCTAATGGGCCTACAACCTACAAAGACCAGAATCAGAAACACACAGATAGGCAAACATGCACTGCGGCAATATTTACAATAGCCAAGACATGCAAGCAAACAAAATGTCCATCAACAGATAAATGGACAGAGAAGAAGTGGTATATGTACCGAATGGCATACTAGCCTCGGAAAAAAGTGAACAATCCCGTTTTCATAACTACAGATGAGCCTGGAAATAATCATATTATCTTAAGTAAGTCAAAAGGGAATGACAAATATCTTATGATATCCTTTATAGAGGTTAGCCTAAGATTGCTACCAATGAACATATTTCCACAGAAAAAAGACACTCACAGACTTATAAAGCAAACCAACGGTTAACCAAAATGAAAGTTGGGAGGATGGAAAAATTAGGATTATGGGGGTAACATACATATACTCATGTATGTTCAATGTATATGAACATATGACATATACACTATATGAATTATGTAATCACCAATACATATAAAATACATAGTGACCAAACACCTGCCAAATACCAAGGGAGGTCTACTCAACACTCTGTAATAACATACATGGTAAGAGGATCCGAAGATGAACAGATATATGTATGAATAATTGACCAGATTCTGTACAGCCAGACAATCACAACACTCTATTCAAATTGACTTCGATAAGAAATAGAAATTACATTTAAAAAACACACCTAAGTAAGGAGACATAAACTTCTGGGGGTTTGTCCGAGCACATTCCAGTCGAATTTACAACCGAGGAACACGACGTCCAGGAAGACTCTGTTGCCCTAGTAACAAGAGTTGAGAACGTAGAAATGCTGCCGCCTTGTGGCTGTTTCCCACAACAGCAGCTGTAAACATAGTGCTAATGGTCCCTTAACATTCACAAGGACTGCCGGGCTGTAAATGACACCTGCCCTCAGAAAAGGCCCTGGGGTAGGGAATAGCCAAGAAAATTCAACACATGACAAATTTTTCAAGCAGTCAATATGAAGAGGGAAGTTGTACTCACTCTTTAAAAAGAAAAAGGAAAAGAAAACAAAAGACATGCCTAAAGCTCAGTATAAGGAATTGTTAGATGCATGCAAATCCAACCTCCAAAAAGGTTTCAGCTCACACCAGTCAAATGACCATCAGCAAAAAGTCTACAAACTATAAATGCTGAAGGGGTTTTAGAGAACTGTGTACCTTCTAGCTGCTGGTGGGATGAAGAGTGGTAACAGCACTAACGACAACACAATGGAGGTGGTTTAAAAGGTAAAAATTGAGCTACCATATGATCCGGCAGGGCACCTTCTGGGCCTATAACCTAAGACCACCAGAATCGGAAAGACAGAGGCAGGCAAATGTGCACTGCAGCAATATTTAAATAGCCAAGACACGGGAGCAAAAAAAAGGTCCCGAAACAGATGAATGGACAAAGAAGAAGTGGTATATGTACAGAATGGAATATTAGCCACGAAAAAAATAAAACAATGCCATTTGCAGCACCACGGATGAGCCTAGAGATAATCACACAACGTGAAGTAAGTCAGAATGCGAAAGACAAATGTCCTATGATATCACTTATGTTATCTGAAAATTCATAAAAATGAACAAATTTCCATAGAGAAAGACAATCTCAGACTGAGAAGGCAAACTTATGGTTGAGCCAATGAAAAGGTGTGAGGAGTGGATAAATTAGGATATTCGGGTTAACAAACATATACTAATACCTGTAAAATATATAATCACCAAAGACCTATGGAATACCTACAGTGGGCTACTCAACACTCTGTAATAACCTACATGGAAAAGGATACAAAGATCAATAGATATATGTATATGTGTAAACGAACAAGATTCTGCACACCTAGCACAAACGACATGTTTCAATCAAATTGGCTCTGATAAAAACTAAAAATTAAAGACACAAACAAGAATTAAGGAGGCTAAAACTTCTGGGGCTCTGTCCTGGCACATTCCACTCTAATCTGCAACGTAAAATCACAACTTCCAGGAAGGTTCTGTTACCTTAGCAAGCAGAGTTGGTAACGTACAAATGGTGCCACCCAACGCCGCTTCCTCAAACGGCAGCTTTAAATCCACTACTAATGGTCACTAATATTCACAAGGACCGCAGGGGTGTAAATGACACATGCCCTCCAAAAATGTCCTGGAGTAGGGAAGGGCCAAAGAAATTCAAAACACGGCAAATTTTTCAAGAGGGCAATTTGAAGTTGTAAGTTTAACTCAATCTTAAAAAAAATAAAAGGGATATTGATGAAAGCTCAACATCAGGAATTATCAGACGCATGCAAATGCAAGCCACACAAAGTTGTCACCTCACACTAGTCAGAATGACCATCAGCAAAAAGTCTACAAACAAGAGATGTTGAAGAAGTTGTGGAGAATAGCATAGCCTATAGCTCTAAGTGGGATGTGAAGTGGTAACAGCCAATAATAGGAACAGAATGGCAGTGCGTTGAAAAGGTAAACATTGAGTTACCATATGGTCCGGAAGGCTCACTGTTGGGCCTGGCACCTGTGAAGACCAGAATCAAAACGACACAGATGGAACATCGTGTACTGCAGCAGTATTTACCATAGCCAAGACATGGAAGCAACAAAAATGGCCATCACCAGATGAATGGACGAAAGAGAGGTCCGTGTACACAATGGAATATCACACACAGAAAAGAATTGAAACAATGCCGTTTGCAGCACCATAGACGACGCTACAGATAATCATACAACTTGAAGTAAGTCAGAAAGCGAGAGACACATATCCTATGATATCACGTATAGGTGTTATGTAAAAATTGATATTAATGAACTTCTTTCCACAGAGAAGGACACTCACATATTCAGAAAACAAACTTGTGGTTAACCAAATGGAAAGGTGTGAGGAACGTATAACGGAGGAGATTGGGTTTAACAGACATATGCTAATACTTATAAAATATCGAATCGCCAAAGACATACCAAATACCAAGAGAGGTCTACACAGCATTCCGCAATAACCTATATGGAACAGGATCCAAACATGAAAAGATATATGTATCAATGAAACAGATTCTGTACACCTAGAACCAACACAGCATTGCAACCAAATTTGCTCTGAGAAAAATAAAAATTAAACTAAGAATATCAACACCAAATAAGAAGACATAAGTTTGAGGGGGTTTGTCCTGGCACATTCCACTCTAATTTGCAACCTACAAACAGGACTTCCAGGAAGGCTCTGTTGCCCTAGTAACCAGAGTTGGGAATATAGAAATGCCGCCGGTTTGTGGCCGTTTCCTGCAACAGCAGCTTTAAACCCAGTGCTATTGGTCACTGCATATTCACAATTACTACAGGGTTGTAAATGACACCTGCCCTCAGAAAACGTCCTGGTGTAGGTAATGGCGAAAAGAATTCAGAACACGGCCAATGTTTTCAAGGAAACAGTTTGAAGAGGTAAGTTTTACTCTTTTCCTGTTAAAAGAAAAAACACCGGACGTGGATAAAAGCTCAATATCGGGAATTATTCGACGCACGCAAATCCAAAGTACAAAAAGGTATCACCACCGAACACTCAAAATGCCATCACTAAAAGGTCTACAAACAATAAATGCTGAAGGGGTTTTAGAGAACTGTGTACCCTCTACTTGCTGGTGGGATGTAAACTGGTAACAGCCAGTAGTGAGAACAGAATGGAGGTGCATTTAAAGGTAAAACTTGATCTACCATATGATCTAGTAGGCCCACTGCTGGCCCTATCCCCTGAGAAGACCAGAATCCGAAAGACACAGGCTGGCAATCCTGCACTGCATCAATATTTAGCAGAGCCAAGGCTTGGAAGCAACCAAAATGTCCATCAACCGATGAATGCACAAAGAAGAAGTGGTCCATGTACACAGTGGAATATTCGCCATGGAAAAGAATGAAACACTGCTCTTTCCAGCACCGTAGGTGAGCCTAGAGATAATCACAGAACGTGAGGTAAGTCGGAAAGCAGACGACAAATATCCTGTGATATCACTACTAGGTGTTACCTAATTAACTGACACAAGTGAACATATTTCCACAGAGAAGGAGACTCACAGACATAGAGAATAAACTAGGGTTATCTAAACGGAAAGGTGGGAGGAATGGATACATTAAGATTAGGGTTACCATACACATACAAATACATATTAAATACATATATCAAAAAGACCCATCCTATACCCAGGTCGGTCTACTGAACGCTCTGTAATAATTTACATGGGGGCTTCCTTGGTGGGGTGGGGGTTAAGAATCCGCCTGCCAATGCAGGGGACACAGGTTCGATCCCTGGTCCGCGAAGAACCCACATGCTGCAGAGCAATTAAACCCGTGCACCACAACCACTGAGCCTGCGCTCTAGAGGCCACGAGCCACCACTACTGAGCCCACACGCCACAACTCCTGAAGCCCACACGCCGAGAACCCGTGCTGTGCAACAAGAGAAGCCACTGCAGTGAGCAGCCCGTGCACCGCAACGAAGACTAGCCCCCGCTCACTGCAACTAGAGAAAGCCCACATGCAGCAACGAAGACCCAATTCGGCCAATCAATCAATCAATCAATCAATAATATTTATTGCAAAAAATAATAATAATTTACATGGGAAGAGGATCTGTACATGAATAGATACATACAATGTTCAAGTGAACCTGATTGTGTGCACCTAGAACGCACAATATTCTAATCATTACCCCATTTAAAAAAATTAAAACCACTAACAACAATTAATGAGACATCAACTTATTGGGGTTTTTCCTGGCACATTCCATTCTAGTTTACAACCTAGGAACTTAAAGGAAGGCTCGGCTGCCCTAGTAACCAGATTAGGGAATGGAGACATGCTGCCGCCTTGTGGCCTTTTGCCACAGCAGCAGCTTTAAACACAGGGCTAACGGTCACTTAATATTCACAGGAATTGTAGGGCTGCAAATGACACGTGTCCTAAAACAATGTCCTGGGGTAGGTAATGGCCAAAAAAGTTCAAAACACGGAAAATATTTTCAAGAAAACAATTTAAAGAGGTAAGTTTTACTCACTCTTCTATTTAAAAACAAAAGAAGAACATGGATCAAAGCTCAATATCGCGAATTATTGCTTGGATGTAAACCCAAACTACAAAAAGATTTCGCCACCCAATTTTCAAAATGCCATCAGTAAAAATGTCGACAAACAATGAATGCGGACGGGTTTGTGGACAAATGCATACCCACTATGCTGTTGGTTGGAGGTAAACCGGTAACAGGTAATCATGAGAACAGAATGGAGCTGCATTTAAAAGGTAAAAGTTGAGCTACCATATGATGCGGCCGATCCCCTAATGGGCCTACAACCTACAAAGATCAGAATCAGAAACACACAGATAGGCAAACATGCACTGCGGCAATATTTACAATAGCCAAGACATGCAAGCAAACAAAATGTCCATCAACAGATAAATGGACAGAGAAGAAGTGGTATATGTACCGAATGGCATACTAGCCTCGGAAAAAAGTGAACAATCCCGTTTTCATGACTACAGATGAGCCTGGAAATAATCATATTACCTTAAGTAAGTCAAAAGGGAATGACAAATATCTTATGATATCCTTTATAGAGGTTAGCCTAAGATTGCTACCAATGAACATATTTCCACAGAAAAAAGGCACTCACAGACTTATAAGACAAACCAACGGTTAACCAAAATGAAAGTTGGGAGGATGGATAAATTAGGATTATGGGGGTAACATACATATACTCATGTATGTTCAATGTATATGAACATATGACATATGAACTATATGAATAATGTAATCACCAATACATATAAAATACATAAAGACCAAACACCTGCCAAATACCAAGGGAGGTCTACTCAACACTCTGTAATAACATACATGGTAAGAGGATCCGAAGATGAACAGATATATGTATGAATAATTGACCAGATTCTGTACAGCCAGACAATCACAACACTCTATTCAAATTGACTTCGATAAGAAATAGAAATTAAATTTAAAAAACACACCTAAGTAAGGAGATATAAACTTCTGGGGGTTTGTCCGAGCACTTTCCAGTCGAATTTACAACCGAGGAACACGACGTCCAGGAAGACTCCGTTGCCCTAGTAACAAGAGTTGAGAACGTAGAAATGCTGCCGCCTTGTGGCTGTTTCCCACAACAGCAGCTGTAAACATAGTGCTAATGGTCCCTTAACATTCACAAGGACTGCCGGGCTGTAAATGACACCTGCCCTCAGAAAAGGCCCTGGGGTAGGGAATAGCCAAGAAAATTCAACACATGACAAATTTTTCAAGCAGTCAATATGAAGAGGGAAGTTGTACTCACTCTTTAAAAAGAAAAAGGAAAAGAAAACAAAAGACATGCCTAAAGCTCAGTATAAGGAATTGTTAGATGCATGCAAATCCAACCTCCAAAAAGGTTTCAGCTCACACCAGTCAAATGACCATCAGCAAAAAGTCTACAAACTATAAATGCTGAAGGGGTTTTAGAGAACTGTGTACCTTCTAGCTGCTGGTGGGATGAAGAGTGGTAACAGCACTAACGACAACACAATGGAGGTGGTTTAAAAGGTAAAAATTGAGCTACCATATGATCCGGCAGGGCACCTTCTGGGCCTATAACCTAAGACCACCAGAATCGGAAAGACAGAGGCAGGCAAATGTGCACTGCAGCAATATTTAAATAGCCAAGACACGGGAGCAAAAAAAAGGTCCCGAAACAGATGAATGGACAAAGAAGAAGTGGTATATGTACAGAATGGAATATTAGCCACGAAAAAAATAAAACAATGCCATTTGCAGCACCACGGATGAGCCTAGAGATAATCACACAACGTGAAGTAAGTCAGAATGCGAAAGACAAATGTCCTATGATATCACTTATGTTACCTGAAAATTCATAAAAATGAACAAATTTCCATAGAGAAAGACAATCTCAGACTGAGAAGGCAAACTTATGGTTGAGCCAATGAAAAGGTGTGAGGAGTGGATAAATTAGGATATTCGGGTTAACAAACATATACTAATACCTGTAAAATATATAATCACCAAAGACCTATGGAATACCTACAGTGGGCTACTCAACACTCTGTAATAACCTACATGGAAAAGGATACAAAGATCAATAGATATATGTATATGTGTAAACGAACAAGATTCTGCACACCTAGCACAAACGACATGTTTCAATCAAATTGGCTCTGATAAAAACTAAAAATTAAAGACACAAACAAGAATTAAGGAGGCTAAAACTTCTGGGGCTCTGTCCTGGCACATTCCACTCTAATCTGCAACGTAAAATCACAACTTCCAGGAAGGTTCTGTTACCTTAGCAAGCAGAGTTGGTAACGTACAAATGGTGCCACCCAACGCCGCTTCCTCAAACGGCAGCTTTAAATCCACTACTAATGGTCACTAATATTCACAAGGACCGCAGGGGTGTAAATGACACATGCCCTCCAAAAATGTCCTGGAGTAGGGAAGGGCCAAAGAAATTCAAAACACGGCAAATTTTTCAAGAGGGCAATTTGAAGTTGTAAGTTTAACTCAATCTTAAAAAAAATAAAAGGGATATTGATGAAAGCTCAACATCAGGAATTATCAGACGCATGCAAATGCAAGCCACACAAAGTTGTCACCTCACACTAGTCAGAATGACCATCAGCAAAAAGTCTACAAACAAGAGATGTTGAAGAAGTTGTGGAGAATAGCATAGCCTATAGCTCTAAGTGGGATGTGAAGTGGTAACAGCCAATAATAGGAACAGAATGGCAGTGCGTTGAAAAGGTAAACATTGAGTTACCATATGGTCCGGAAGGCTCACTGTTGGGCCTGGCACCTGTGAAGACCAGAATCAAAACGACACAGATGGAACATCGTGTACTGCAGCAGTATTTACCATAGCCAAGACATGGAAGCAACAAAAATGGCCATCACCAGATGAATGGACGAAAGAGAGGTCCGTGTACACAATGGAATATCACACACAGAAAAGAATTGAAACAATGCCGTTTGCAGCACCATAGACGACGCTACAGATAATCATACAACTTGAAGTAAGTCAGAAAGCGAGAGACACATATCCTATGATATCACGTATAGGTGTTATGTAAAAATTGATATTAATGAACTTCTTTCCACAGAGAAGGACACTCACATATTCAGAAAACAAACTTGTGGTTAACCAAATGGAAAGGTGTGAGGAACGTATAACGGAGGAGATTGGGTTTAACAGACATATGCTAATACTTATAAAATATCGAATCGCCAAAGACATACCAAATACCAAGAGAGGTCTACACAGCATTCCGCAATAACCTATATGGAACAGGATCCAAACATGAAAAGATATATGTATCAATGAAACAGATTCTGTACACCTAGAACCAACACAGCATTGCAACCAAATTTGCTCTGAGAAAAATAAAAATTAAACTAAGAATATCAACACCAAATAAGAAGACATAAGTTTGAGGGGGTTTGTCCTGGCACATTCCACTCTAATTTGCAACCTACAAACAGGACTTCCAGGAAGGCTCTGTTGCCCTAGTAACCAGAGTTGGGAATATAGAAATGCCGCCGGTTTGTGGCCGTTTCCTGCAACAGCAGCTTTAAACCCAGTGCTATTGGTCACTGCATATTCACAATTACTACAGGGTTGTAAATGACACCTGCCCTCAAAAAACGTCCTGGTGTAGGTAATGGCGAAAAGAATTCAGAACACGGCCAATGTTTTCAAGGAAACAGTTTGAAGAGGTAAGTTTTACTCTTTTCCTGTTAAAAGAAAAAACACCGGATGTGGATAAAAGCTCAATATCGGGAATTATTCGACGCACGCAAATCCAAAGTACAAAAAGGTATCACCACCGAACACTCAAAATGCCATCACTAAAAGGTCTACAAACAATAAATGCTGAAGGGGTTTTAGAGAACTGTGTACCCTCTACTTGCTGGTGGGATGTAAACTGGTAACAGCCAGTAGTGAGAACAGAATGGAGGTGCATTTAAAGGTAAAACTTGATCTACCATATGATCTAGTAGGCCCACTGCTGGCCCTATCCCCTGAGAAGACCAGAGTCCGAAAGACACAGGCTGGCAATCCTGCACTGCATCAATATTTAGCAGAGCCAAGGCTTGGAAGCAACCAAAATGTCCATCAACCGATGAATGCACAAAGAAGAAGTGGTCCATGTACACAACGGAATATTCGCCATGGAAAAGAATGAAACACTGCTCTTTCCAGCACCATAGGTGAGCCTAGAGATAATCACAGAACGTGAGGTAAGTCGGAAAGCAGACGACAAATATCCTGTGATATCACTACTAGGTGTTACCTAATTAACTGACACAAGTGAACATATTTCCGCAGAGAAGGAGACTCACAGACATAGAGAATAAACTAGGGTTATCTAAACGGAAAGGTGGGAGGAATGGATACATTAAGATTAGGGTTACCATACACATACAAATACATATTAAATACATATATCAAAAAGACCCATCCTATACCCAGGTCGGTCTACTGAACGCTCTGTAATAATTTACATGGGGGCTTCCTTGGTGGGGTGGGGGTTAAGAATCCGCCTGCCAATGCAGGGGACACAGGTTCGATCCCTGGTCCGCGAAGAACCCACATGCTGCAGAGCAATTAAACCCGTGCACCACAACCACTGAGCCTGCGCTCTAGAGGCCACGAGCCACCACTACTGAGCCCACATGCCACAACTCCTGAAGCCCACACGCCGAGAACCCGTGCTGTGCAACAAGAGAAGCCACTGCAGTGAGCAGCCCGTGCACCGCAACGAAGACTAGCCCCCGCTCACTGCAACTAGAGAAAGCCCACATGCAGCAACGAAGACCCAATTCGGCCAATCAATCAATCAATCAATAATATTTATTGCAAAAAATAATAATAATTTACATGGGAAGAGGATCTGTACATGAATAGATACATACAATGTTCAAGTGAACCTGATTGTGTGCACCTAGAACGCACAATATTCTAATCATTACCCCAATTAAAAAAATTAAAACCACTAACAACAATTAATGAGACATCAACTTATTGGGGTTTTTCCTGGCACATTCCATTGTAGTTTACAACCTAGGAACTTAAAGGAAGGCTCGGCTGCCCTAGTAACCAGATTAGGGAATGGAGAAATGCTGCCGCCTTGTGGCCTTTTGCCACAGCAGCAGCTTTAAACACAGGGCTAACGGTCACTTAATATTCACAGGAATTGTAGGGCTGTAAA